>NW_009724378.1:111056-115986 GCF_000703405.1 Apaloderma vittatum
TGGTGCAGTGTAGCGCAGCGCAGGGTATCCCAGCCCTTCAGTTTCATGCCCACCACATGCACTTAAAACGTTAGGAAAGGGAGAAAAGGAGGGGATGGGTTTGCGGGGGGGGAGAAGGCAAGCGCCCTGATGCATTGTTCTCCTGCCGAATTGATATGCTAATTCCCCTTGTGAGGGCATCACAAAGAACACCTTGCACTTCTGAAAGACTTTTGTGTCCTGGCCGGAGAAGTTTATTATCAACTAATTAGCAACAACTTTTAGCAATGAGTTGGGTTACATTTTCATAAGCTTTGAACAAACATCCTGAGCTGCGTTGTGTCAGGACGATGGGCTTGCTAAGGAAAATAGAGTCCTAAATCAGGGAATGAGCTCTAATAATTAGCGCCTGCTATATATGGAGCCTCTGTCGACGTAGGTCTTCTTCCGAGGCTTTTGATTCACGTTGCTTCCAGGCTTGCAGAGGACCACGACAAGCACTCTACAAAACAAAATCGTGCTCAGGGATGACTAGCCATTTTTTCTCTCTTATTAAGGCTCTTTTCTTGAAACCAAAGGGCGTTCTAGATTACCCTGATAATGTAGCAAGGATAATCAGTATATGAAAAGCTGAATAGAATTAGGAATATTCATATTTAATATTATTTAGAGAGGCTTGTTGTAGGCAGTCTAGCACTTTAAATAGAAAATCTGGGAAAAGGGAAGGTTCTATTTGAAAGGACAAAAAGAAAACACCTTTAGATTTCACAGGATTTTTATTTGTATTTTAGTTGTTATTAGTTTGTTGTGGGGTTTGTTGTTTGAGGTTTTTGTTTGTTTGTTTGTTTTAATGCCGTGTTTCTCATGTTACAGTCTTTCCGAAGAATGAGAAACTGGTCTCGGGACTCCTTCTGTAGACTGTGTGTATCTTTGGAAGCAAAAGGGTATACTATTTCCTTGAGTTAAAGTAGAACTAGGAAAACAAAGAGGACTTTATTTTTATCACTATAGTAAGAGATAGTTCTTCTCTTCTTGGGTTTATGCAAATCAGAATAAGAGCAGAAACAGTTCTCTGAAGCTTAGGATGTTCTATGATATACTGATAATTTTTATTAACTGGAAACAATGTACTTGCAGCTTTACATTGTTTTGTGGGGGTTTAGCTTTGAGGTGAGGGATTTGGCGGAGGGGTTGGGTGTTGTATTGCAGCTCAGATCAGTACTAGGTTGATTTTGCAGTTTATACTTGCATCTCCAGCGTGGCCTTCCTGAACCTGCCCTGGTCCTGAGCAGAGTGCTGAGGAAGCTGGGAGCCTTGGGCCCATTCAAATACGGTATTTATTGGGATGCAGAAGAAAGAAGCTCGGCCGTGGCCGCTTTTACAATTCATCTTATCCTCTGCTATTCAATTCATTTAATGGGTAAACACACTCTCCATCACTCGATCTCTTTCTGTCCCCTTCTCCAAGCGATTTCATTTGTTTGAAATCCTAAAAGGTGGTATAAGGTCTTATTGAAACCCAGTAACCTAAGGGGTGGGAGTGGATTAGATTCCTTCATTTCCTTTCGGTAATCCTAAATGCAGCTATCTCTGGTTCCTTAATCTCCTCTAGAGTCGGATTACTACCCATTTGAGCAAGTGCAGCTGGAATTAGGAGATGACAAGGATGCAAAGAAAGTGCCACGAACTCCTGAGGTGACTGAAATGTCGGGGTGGCCCTTCCTCTCCACCTTCCGCAGCCCCCTGGTGTTCCCCAGGACCCCCGGGCTCTGGACAACGGAGCGGGACCGCGGGGGGCGTCCCTGAGCCGGGCCATGCCCATCGGCCACCGGTGCGGACCTGCTTCTCTTCTCGCTTGTAGCTCCACATGGGCAAGGGAAACCGCTGGGTCCCTTTGGCGCTTCATTTGTCTCATGTTACGCTTCCACCAGCCCTGTGGGTTTCAGCCTTCGACATGGCCCGGCTAGCCACATTCTATCATGCATGAATATGTACATATATATTTATAGATATAAATAGATATAAATAGATATTTTAGATAAATAAATAAAGTTTATATATATCTACGTGTTTGTATATATATTCAGACGCACACATAGGTGTTCCTGTGTGTTAAAAGAACGAGTTGACACAGAACAGCCCCTGAAATGTGGAGTGAGTACAACCATGTTTACAACTTTTCCACCTGGAAAAACTAACTGCGCATGAAAACACACATACGTGTGTGTAGTTACTTTTTTAAACAGTCCCTCATATTTGATTGAAATGGAATATGCCACCATGTATTTAAGATTAAAGCTTTATTTTTAAAGGCCTGTAATCCTTTCAAGGAGGTTTTGTTGATATAAGACTTCGTTGGAAATAATTATGGATTGTACAGCTCTGACCTTTGCGGAAGCATGGTGCAGGTCTGCACAGCTGAGAAATACTGTGCATCAATTTCTTGTGAAGCCCCTGCAGACTGACTAAGTATGCATGCAAGTTCAGGAATTTATTTGAAAGGTTACAATTAGTGGTTCAGTCATCAAAGGTGGGGAAGTGGTATTTTTATAGTGAGTGAAATACTTTATTTAATTATACTTCAAAAATTTTAAAAAAACCCCATGCCACCTCCCCCCCCCAAAAAAAAACAACAAAAAACGCCACTAAATTAAAGACAGGCCTGCTACACAAATTGGAGGCAGCTAAATGCTCTTTTGTGCCTGCAGCTCTAAGGAGGCTGTGATGCATGCGAAGGAAAGTGACTGACTTAACTCATTGGGATTCAGGGAACGACCTGCCCTCTTTTGAAAAAAAAAAAAAAAAAGAAGAAGGAAAAGTAAGTGTGTATGTGTGTATGTGTGTGTGTGTGTGTGTGTGTTCGTGCTCGTGCGTGAGAGAGAGGAGGGGGAAACTCAGACATATTCCTGCTTTCCTGAGCTGAGAGCTACTGGTTCCCAAGCAGAAAGTATTAGGAGAAACACAGCATCTTGTCTCTTTGCTGCATTTGCACAATGAAATAATTTCTATTTTTATTCCTGCTAAACGGCCGTTTTTGCTTGCATTCACTCCGAGCCGTGGACGATGGGAACAAGCAAGTACTTAAAACCAAACAGACAAAAAACAAAAGAGAAAAAAATAAACCCAAACAAACCCAACCACGCTGGGATGAGGATTACTCACTTTAGCGCTGGCTGTAAGTACAAAATCTCTTGCTGCATTTCAGAGCGATAGTGAGAGGCTGTTGTGGTTTAGGTTGGGGTTGTTCGGGTTTGGTTTGGTTCTTTGTTGTTCCCTCTCTCTGTTTTTTGGAATATCACCTCCTCCTTATCAGTCTTCTGCCAAGTTACTTAGATAAGAAAACAAATCCACCAGGGGAAGGAAGGAGGGAGGGAGGGCGGGCTGCTGAGCTGAGCGGAGCGCGGGGGCAGGGCAGCAGCCGGGGCCGCAGAGCTCCCGCGGGCGCGGAGGAATGCCAGGTGCTGGCAGTACAGGGGCCAAAGGCCTATTTTCGACATCAGTTTGTACGCTTAGCTGGATTGAAAATGCATTTTTCTGGAAGGGAGATGTGCGCACCTCTGTGTGTACATACACATCTGTAGGTAGCGTGGTCCTGCTCGAGTCTCTGTGGTGCAACGTAAGTCCTCCCAGCTTGAAGGAATGCGGTGGTCAAAACAGCTTTCCAGCTGGTTTGTTTTGGGGGGGATTTCCCCCCACCCCTCGGCCCCCTCCTCAAGTGTACATGTGATAGTGATACTTTTCCCTGGCAAGATTTGATTTAAATAAACTACGATCAAAACTGTCTCCCTCTCGCCTAGCCTAGCCGCGTTTCTCCCCCTCCCCTTCCCCCTTTCTTTATTTCTGTGTCGAGCGCTCCTGGGAAAGCGGATCTGTTAGAGGGGAAGGCTTTTGAAATCGTGGGGGAAAATGCAAGAGAATTTAGAGGGTCCCGGCTTTCTTTGTGTGGTGCTGAAGCCGCGGAGCTGCTTTGTGCTTTGAAGGAGAAAATGGCGAGTCCTATTGTGTTTAGGCCATTTTCTTCCGGTACAAGGGTTTTTCCCCAAATCCTAAATACTTCAGGGTTCTTTTGAAAGAAGTCTTCTAACCCACGAAGTGTGAATGACTGCAGCTCTGCCTTTTCTCCAGTAGTACCTCACATTTGAGAGAGCCTGCCTACACATTTCTTCTTGCAGGACTAGCGCACAATTCCTGAAGCTGCTGCATTCAGTGCCTCTTGCATCGGAGCAGCTATTTCAGCTGCTTTTAGCCCGCGTTGTTTAACTCAGGCGAGCATTTATGAGAAGAGAGGTTATCAAAGAAATAGTCCGAGACCTATCCTTGTTTTAAAATGCTAAGAAGGATAGTTAGCCAGTTGGGGGGGGTGAAGGGGGGAAAAATCATCTGAGAAAAAGCTCATGAACCGTTGAACGACGGTCTGATTTTTCTACCAAATTATTAAAATTTTATGTATACATACATGTATGTGTGTGAGAGTGTATGCATGTGTGCATACATGTAGCCACATAGGAAGAAATAACTTCAGAGATAGGAGATCGTATACACATAAAGTGAGATTTTAGAGAACATTTAACCATTGTGTGCAAGTTATTCCCACTGCAACATGCAATGAAAAGGGTAGTTTGCTATGTTGTCAGTTCTTTTAAGGTCAGCCGTTAGGTAGGTGCCACTTACCGAAAACAGAGTCTGAATTTCCACGTTAATCCGTTTAAGGAAAAAAATGAGACTCCGAGATTTAAAGATCGTTGTTCCATACTAATCACTTTTCATTATAATGCAGGCTTGCCCAGGTGTCAGTGATTAAAAGCGTTTTGAAACAGGCGAGCTATCAAATAAAACCCAAGAAAGGTAGACTCCCGCACGTCCTTCCAAGGTTCTGAATTTTTTTTAAAAAAATAAATTAATTAAAATCACTCTTAATAATAATAGCAGCGAAGGACAAACGGGTTTAGAA
>NW_009724379.1:0-339 GCF_000703405.1 Apaloderma vittatum
GTATGTATGTATGTGTGTGTATATATATATAGGAGTGTGGTATTATGCATATGCTGGGGCCAGTAGGCAGTTATATCTCGACGAGGCAGACTTTGCGGAGGGATGAGTGAACTCTGGGCTTCCCAGCAGAAGAAACCAATGCCTTTCTGCTGGAGGTGTGAAGGTGGCTGACTTTGAATGCCCTGGCACAGGACAGTCCGTGGCCACATGGGTTCTCTCCCCGGTGGGAGAGAGGATGCGCAGTGCAGATCTCCCACTCGAGGTTTCGCCACCTCCGAAACATCAGGGCATCAGGGTCTAACCAACTAGTGCTAGCGAGCATCTGCTGAGGGGCCCTTC
>NW_009724379.1:373-28256 GCF_000703405.1 Apaloderma vittatum
AATGCCTGTGGGTATGGCACCTCTCATGGGTGAGGCAGAGAGAGTCTTGCCGCTGCGCCCATCCACCCCGGATGGCTTCAGCCATGCTGCAAAAACTCAGTGGCCGGGTTTGCCAGGAAGACATCAAGGAAGACAACAAAAGGCCATTTTTGGCTAACATTTTCTTCCGCCAGACGTAACGCTTAGGGCGTATGGGGGAGGAGGCGGCTTCCTCCACAGGACAGGGCAGGGGTACTTGGCTTTTCGGGGTATGGGAGCTCAGGTGCCCCACGCGGTGAGAGCCCTGGTTTGGTTCACGAGAGCCTTATCTTTCACAGAAAGAACAGCATTTCCTGCCACAGCAACTGCCTATGACAAGAGCAAGTGACTTTGCCAGGAGAGGGAGCTTACAGAGAAATGGTTTCTCCTAAAGCCCCAGGAACGCAGCAGACGCACGCACATATGCAGGGGAGGGTTTCTCTTGGCCCAAGGGGACAGGGAAGCCCCTAGGGTGCCAATGCGGTGCAGGCTCCTTGCCTTGTCCAAGCTCATGCTGGCAAATAGTGCAAGTCACAGGGATGCTCGTGGTGGTTAACTGCAGGTCCCCTGCTGCGTGGCACGGCTGCAACTGGGCTCCTTGGCTGAACCATCCAGGGGCCATGAACCCAACCCGTGGAGCTTCTTGTTTTCCCCTTCCTAGAGTCATTACTTTGGTCATGTTGAAGTCTTCAGAGACCGGATCCAGGCATCTGTCCCCAGGTGACTGTGTGACAGAGGGGACTTGCCTCACCAGAGGTGGCAGCCACAGAGGACACCATGGAGGAGCATGACTCTATTAAGCTGGACTGTACAAGGATCCTCTTTACTACCAACAAAGTCAGGGCTTTCAGGTGTCCTCCTTCCGTCACCCCCTTTAGCTCCTGGAGACAAACTAAATTACTTCTGTCCTGACCACAAGTGTGCTGAATATTCACTCTCTCCAAGTCTGGGGAATGCCCCCAAAAGGTGAATTGCCCCGTCCTGTGAGAACAGTAAGACAGAAGCAAGAAGACATTGAGGCTACAGCCAGTGTTTTGAGATGGACATCCCAACAGCCGACCTAACCCCTCCAGAGGTGGACCTGGCTTTGTCTGTTTCGTAAGATGGAGGAGCTAGCTCTACGCACCTTGGGAAAAGACCTTCTTCACTGTGGCACCAAGTCTGACGAGGAAAACTAGTCTGTTTTGGAAAACATACACATTTACTTCCAAAGAGGTCATCCCAGGACCAAACACCCACTGGGAACTTCTTGCTGCGTGGAGGGTGAGGGAAGCCTACAGTTCTTTGAGCAGAAAAGAAACAACAACAGAAAAGTAACAGCCCAAAGGACAGCAACTGATGGGAGAAAAATTAATCCAAGAGGAACATCAGCTATGTACAGCAAGCTCAGGGACCCTCCATCCGTCGGGGTAAAGGGGTGCGTTCCCACAGGTGGTGGATGAAGCTTTGGACCTTCCCATCCTTGCTGGCTGGGCGCTCCACAGAGCTCAGCGTCAGAGCACAGACACTGAAACAAATGTAACAAGAATAACAAGATCCACTCTGTTTCTCAGGGTTCCTGGCGTGTCTCTGCTTCTCTCTCTCTGTGCATCCCCCCTGGGTGTCTCTGCCTCTTTAGTCTATGGTTCCTGGGTGGATGCTGAGGACTGGCGGCTCAAGGCAAGTGGGAGAGTAGTTGAGGTGAGGCTCTTTGATCCACAGCAAGGGGACCCCGTTCTTGCCCTCCGAGTTCTTGCTGGCATTCCGGCTCTTGAACCGCACCAGAAGAATGGTGATGATCAAGATGCCGAAGATGGGGAAGGGGTAGAAGAACACAAAGTAGAAGAGGGCGTCATTGGAGCAGATGACAGACTGCAGGGTGGAGCCTGGAAAGAGACATAGCACAGTCACGTTTCATGGCTTCTTTGCAGTGCAGAGCCTATAAACTTCTTCAGAAATATAAAATAACAGATGCTTATTAATCTGTGCTAATACAGGAGGTGGGGCTCTGAGAAAAACACCAATATTGGAAAACAGCAGCAGCAGCAGAAAGTTATTGCAGAATATGTTTTGGCTTTATCCGCCCAAGAGTTTTGTGAGTGCTAGAGAGAGCCCACCCTGAGGCAGATTTTATGATCTTACGAAGCGGGGAGATTCCCTCAGCAGTGGTACACAGAAGCAGCACCCCAGGCTATCTTCTTTAAAGGCCCACAAAACTCCTATGACCTCTATCTCTGGGGCCTCTACCCGATGGCTTCAAGAGTTGCTGGGAAGAGACCCTTGTGCCACAGCCTGCACGCCTGTGCAGAGCTAAACCAAATGCCAGGGTGTTTCCCAAAGGGAAGGGTTAAACCCCAGTGGGGAGCAATGTCTGTCCCCACTGACCGGAGACATGCCAGGTGGCAAGTGCTGCGGGGTGGGTGTCGCCAGCACAGAGCGAAGTGCAGTGCGATGCTCAAGCCCAAGCAAGAGCTGGGCTACAAGCCATCACGGTGACTGGAAAAGCAGGTGAGAGCCAGTCCTACTCACTCTTTGGCCTTTTTATCTTGGTTGAAGCAAATATGCAGGGGATGCCAAGGCCCTGTCCCCAAGAGGGTCATCGCATCTTCTCACCTGCATCCTGCACGTGAATGGCGACCATCCCTGACTCCTCCTCTGCCAGCCGGTACCACACGCCATTGGGGTCCGCCAGCCACTCCTCCACACGGCAGGAGTAGTTGCCTGTGTCAGCACCGCTGGCTTGTAGCACCGTCAGACGGAAAAGCACTGCTGAGAGCCTCTGGAACCGCAGGCGGCCCTCCCAGCGACTGGCCTCAGGGCTGAAGATGGCGTCAGGGCCCACGCTCAGCACTGCTTCCCTCTCCTCCTCCTCTGCCTCTTCCTCATCTGCATGGCCGCTCGCCTCTTTGGCCCGCAGGTTGTACCATGTCACTGCAAAGTGGGACTCTGGGCTGGAACGGGACAGGATGCTGCAGTCCAGCGGGAAGGAGTCCTTCTCCTGCACCGTGAGGTTGGCGGTGGCCGTGTCCACCTGCAAGGTGGGATCTGAGGAGACAAAAGGGAGAGGTGAGCGCTGAGCAAAATGCTGTCGTCAAAGCCACCCTGTACCGGTGCAAACCGACTGTCATGACTCCGGTGCTGGATGCGATCCAAACGAAATGCAAAGGCTCGACGCAGCCTGCCAAGTCCCACAGGTACCTCCGTGGTCAACCCCGCAAGCACAGCATGCTCACCTCACCGCATGCTACCTGGCACAGGGTCAAACGGGAGCTTGTCTGAAAGTGCCGTGCTGCTGCCCTGCCCATGCAGACCCTCGCAACTGCTAACAGGAGTGTGTGTGAGCGGGGAAAGCCGCTGCAGCTCATCCAGACATGCTACAAGAACATGTCGAGAAATACTGAGGTTTGGTGCATATGCTGAGAAGCAATGTACTACTCCTCCCCAGCTACCGGTGCTGCACTCCACACTTATTTCTTACTTCTTTGAGAGCACTCAAGAGTCTTGAAAATCAGCATGACATAAGAGGAGAGGATTTTTTCTCCCAGCCATTTGGAAAGTTATTTGAGAGTTATGAGAGGTCCTCAGCACAGACACAGCAAGGATGCTTCCAAAAGTGTGCTTGTCTCATTTTTTTTCTCTAGTGCTTGCTGCAAGGCTAAAGAGACATTTCTACCTAATGGAGACACAGTGTCCAGAACCCAAGATGAGTTGATTAAAGGCTGACTTCAGGAGCAATTAACATTTGGTTTAGTGGTCTTGCCAAGAAACACATACTCCAGGGACTGCAATCAGTCCAGATCTGAGCTTTCACTTAAAGACTAAAAAGCCCTTTCTGACGTGGGAGCTGAGCAGGAAGGGCAAGCTAATAGTTCACTGAGGAGAGAGGCGTTTTCTCCTCCAGTGGAGATAGCTGGGCAACCCCTCCCTCGTGCATACTCTGGGTATTCCTGCAGGAGGGGGCTACTGTCCTCCAGCTCTCATCAGCCATGGGGCTGCTGTGCCCAGGGGGGTTTCTCATTACAGCACCTGCCCTTAACTTCTTATATGGTCCCACAAGGAATATCTTCATTAAGGGCAGAGCTCTCCAGGCCACAGGCAACATGACTGTGTTCAGTTCACAGCTTCCCTAGGAAGACTCCTGAGCAGAAACAGGAATGAGGTAAGTTCTGAGATTTCAGGGACTGCTGAGGTAAAAAGGAGGAAGGGGAGGAAATAGCCTGTCAAAATCAACACAAAGCCTCCTTCACCTCAGCAGGCTAAGCAGAAAGAGAACTGCTATCTGAAGATGCTAGGAGGTTTTCCTCCCCACTTTGTTCACAATTATAATCCTGAAAGATGAGCATGGAGATCCTCACTAATGAGACATGAGTCACAAGCTATGCTATTTTTGTCATTTTGTTAGCTACTGGCTGCCATGGAATCAAAAAACAACAACAACGCTCTTTTAGAAAAAAAATATCCTGAACTAGTGCACCCCCAACTCCTCCTCTTCCTCCCACTCCATATCCTTCTGTGATTCAACATGAGCCTCACTCAAGACTTTCCCCTGACGTTCATTCCCCTTCCATCAGGGCTGGTAATTCTCAGCCTGGATGAAGAGCAACTACACTTGCAGGGTACAGGGTCTGCCTGGGGTACGGGGTCTCTGCTCAAGCCATCTTGGACAGCAAAGTTTCCCAAGCAAGGTCCTGGTGGATAAGGGCTGTGCTGTCCCCTGAGAGAGCTCATCCTTCTCAGTACAAATCTTCTCTGCGAGAGAAGACCACTAAAACCTTTCCAGAATCTTGCGCTTTTGCCAGTTTTGTTGCAGAGTTATGAGGCTGACACCTTGGTGGAGTGGGCAGGTATAAAGTACCACAGCAGTACTGCGAAAGTGGTTGCTTTACATGCTGGAAAGTACCCAGTAAGTGAGGACTATAGTCTGACCTACAGCCTTTAAGACAGACATTTGAGTTGTATGCCTCAAAAACTAGGGAATCTATATTTTCCAAGGTAAACTATCTTTGCAGCTTATCTGTTGTTAAAACAGACAAACCTAGCAGAGTACCCTGGCAATCCATTTTTGAGGGCTTAGGAGTCCACAAGTGCTGGTTAGTCTTTAAGAAACACCTTTTAGAAGCACTGGAGCAGGCAATTCCACTGTGTCCTACATCAAGCAAGCAAGACAGAAGAGCAGTTTGGCTGAACAGGGAACTCCTCGTGGAGCACAAGAGGAAAAAGAAATGGTGTGATCTCCGGAAGCAAGGTCAGGCTTCACAGGAAGACTACAGAACTCTGGTTCCTATATGCAGGGAGAACACACAAAAAAAGCCAAAGCTCAATTAGAGATGAAACTGGCCAGTGTTGTGTCAGGTAACAAGAGGGGCCTTTTAAAGAATGTTAATAGCAAGAGGAGGTCTAAAGAAAACACTGGACCAATACCTGTTGAAGGTGGTCACCTGACTACTAGGGATGGAGTGAAAGCAGAGGCATTCAATGTTTTTTTCCTTCAGTCTTTATTAATACTGATAGACCTTGGGCTCTCCCTCTGAGTCAGAGGACCACAAGTGTTGGGAATAGTGACTTTCCATTTGTGGACATTGAAATTCTAAGTGACTGGCTGTACTAGCTGAACGTTCACAAGCCCACGAGTCTGAAGGGATTCATGCCACCGTGTTGAAGGAGCTAGCGGATGTTATGGCTGGACCCTTCTTGATCATCTACCAAAGGTCTTCAGAGTCTGAAGGGGTCCCTGCTGACTGGAAGCTAGCCAGCATTATTCCAATCTACAAACAGGGCACGAGGGAAGACCAAGCGAACTACAGACCTGTTAGTCTAACCTCAACTCCTGGAAAAAAATATGGAGAAGATTATACTGGGTACTACTGAAAGGTGCTTGAAGAACAATGGAATCATCAGGCACAGTTAACATGGGTTGACAAAGGGTAAGTCCTGTTTAACTAATTTGATGTCCTTTATGACAAGGCCACCTGCCCAGTGGGTGAAGGGAAGGTGGTGGATTTAGTTTTTCTGGATTTTGGTAAGGCTTTTGATACTATCCCTCACAGATCTCTTTGGACAAGTTGTCCAGCTGTGGGATGAGTGGGTTCATGGTGCACTGGGTGAAGAACTGGCTGAAGGCCAGAGCTCAAAGTGTTGTAGTGAACAGGGCTATGTGCGGTTGGCGACCAGTCATCATTTCAATTCTAGAAAGACTGGAACATTGGACGATGATTAATGATGTGACATTTAACAAATAACGTCAGATCCTGCACCTCAGACAGAGTAACAGCAGGCACAAATGGGCACAGTGGTGGCTGGAGAGCAGCCCTGCAGAAGGGGGTCTCGGGGTGCTGGCTGACAGCAGGCCCAACATGATTCACCAGCATGCCCCAGCTGCCAAGAGGGAAACCCATGGTTTGGGGTGGATGAAACACAGCATGACCAGGCCATCAAAAGAGTTGTTTATCTTGCTGTGTTCAGCATTGGTGCAGCCTCACCTTGAGCACTGTGTACAGTTCTGGGCCCCAAAATATAAGAAGGATGTGAAGATCCTTGAATGTGTCCAGAGGAAGACAACAAAGCTAGTGAAAGGGCTAGGAGGCCTGTGAGGAGTGGCTAAGGACTTTGGGCTTGTCTAGTTTGGAGAAAAGGAGTCTGAGGTACAACCTCATTGTTGTCTACAGCTTCCTGAAGAGGGGACATGGAGAGGGAGGTGCTGTCTCTTCTCCCTGGTATCCAGTGACAGGATGTGTGGGAATGGTCCAAAGCTGCTCCAGAGGAGGTTCAGACTGGACATTAGAAAGCGTTTCTTTACCGAGAAGGTGGTCAAACACTGAAATAGGCTTCCTAGAGAAGTGGTCAATGCCTCGAGCTTGTCAGTGTTAATAACATGCTTTTGACTTTTGGTCAGCCCTAAAGTGGTCAGGAAGTTGGATTAGATGATCAGTGTAGGTCCTTCCCAACTAGAATTTCCTATTCCTATTCCTATTCCTATTCCTATTCCTATTCCTATTCCTATTCCTGTTCCTATTCCTATTCCTGTTCCTGTTCCTGTTCCTAATTCCTATTCTATTCCTATTTCAACTCCTTTGAAATTGGAGTTTGCCCCCTGGTTTGAACCTCTCTATCACTTTTTACCCCACTAGATCCTGGAAAGAAGAAGCACCTGCAGAAATTTCTGATGCCTATCTCCCCGTGTCTGGGCACAGCCTAAACAATGACTTTAGGCAGCAGGATCTGTCTGAACCACTATCACCTGCCAGAGAGAGGCCAGGAAGCCTGTAAGTACCCCCTTGTCCATATAGGAGCAGGCTCCTCATAGCCAACTATTGCTCAGTCAAGAAGCCTGAGTCCCTGTCCCAACTGATAGAAGAATCCTTGGAGCTGTACAACCTGCATCTGCTTCTTCACACACATAAGGGGTAGCAGCAGTGTGGTCTTAGACCTCCTCTGCTGCCTTCTTTTCATAAAAGGACCTTGCCACTGTAGGCTGGTGGTGAATGGAAGCACAGATAGCTTCTCCCATCTCATTCTCAATCAAAATGTGAATAAAATCGGAAGCCTATCCTATTTAACCTGCCAAAAGTGCTGTAAAACGCAAAATTTGCATATGTAGCAGTGACAAAATCCCATGTCCATCTAGCTGTGTTTGCAGGACTTGCTTTATTCCTGTTCCAGAAAAGCAAGTGTGCACCCAAGAAGACATGCAAGAGAGCATCAGCACAGTCTGCAGCGCAGCGGCCCTGCCCTCTGCTCGGACCCGCTGCTGATGACAGACAGATGGTGACCTACAAGGCTCCAAGAGGGCAGAGCGCTGCTTAAAGCTGTTGCTGTGAGATCCCTCTCACCTGGCTGCTTAACAGTGAGGGTGGTGAGTCCAGAGAGGTCCTCCGCCCGCTTGCACCAGCGGTCGCTGGGGGCAAGGAGCCACTCCTCCACCCGGCAGTCGTAGGCCCCGCTGTCCCGCACAGTGGCGTTTTGGATGGAGAGGAGGTAGAGACCTGGGGACGGGCTCTCCAGGTGCAGCCGGCTCCGCAAGTCACCCAGAGCCACCAGGTCCCCATAGCGCAGGGTGTTCTGCCGGCTCAGCCGGGCCACGGCCTCCTTCTCCGGGTGGCCCGGTCGCCAGACGTACCACTCCACCGAGAGCTGGGACGAGGGGCTGGTCCGGCTGCTGACCAGGCACTCCAGGGTCACCCACTGGTTCTCCAGCACCGTGATGTTCTTGTGGGTCTGGTTCACCTGCAGGCGGTTATCTATGGGAAAAGGCCATTAGAAATGCAAGGTGACTGAGGGGTGCAAGGGTCCTTTCTCTCCCCACAAGCCCTTCCCACATAGCCACAGTCCCGGGGTGTGATGAAAGAATGGAGAAGGGCAGAAAAAGAAACCACAACGGGGGGAAAAAAGGGGGAGGAAAAGAAAATAGGACTTGCGATTTGTAGAGTTTTTTGAAAATCTCATGCTAGCCAGCACTAACGCCTCCCCTGTTCAGCACATGGAACTGGAAACCCACAGCTTCCCAGTAGGACCCAGGGTGTCTTAAGTGCACAGACACCTTGTGAAGAGAGGTAACATCTCAATCTTTTCTCACTGTCCTCCTGGGGCAGGGCAGTAGCCTTGTCAAACCTGACCAGAACGCCCTCCCATTGTGGGAAAAAGGAAAAAAAGCAAGGTGGAGAACAAACGGCTGATTATAGGGAACCACTGCAAAACAAGAAGTGGCATGAGGGTCAAGTCACATGTGGTGTTTTGCGGCCTTGGGAATGCCCCTGGTTTTTTGCTCCACAATTTCATTGATACACAGGGAGGTGACTGCAATCAGCTCTTTTATGTGAAATGACGTATACTCCACATTCCTTCACAACTTCTTCCCAGGGGCACTGCCTGGACTTGCCTGGTATGGCTGCTGCAGAAAGCGATGAGCACGGTACTTCCCAGAGAGAGCTGGGTGATGCAAAGGAGAGGGCAGATCACAGCTCGCCCTGGTCCCTACCCACCCCACAGCCATCTAGGGACTTTGCAGACAGACACAAGGGGCTGGGACCATCAGCGAGCAGCATGCTGGGCCTGCTGCGCTTCCTGAGTGAGCAGGCAAAGCCACATTGGGAACCATGCTCCACCCTGCACCCCATCCACAGATCTTGTGTCTTGCCAGCCAAATCTGAACAGAGAAAATGCATTAAGGCTCCTAGTCTGGCCCTGCTATCTAGGTGCGTCCCTCCTGCCCAAGGGACTTTTTCCTCCAGAAACAGGCATCTGGAGCAAGCGGGGGACAAGGCAAGTTTCCTTGTGCAGTACTGATGCTCTGCCTCAGCATCACACGTGGGGTCCAGGCAGACGTCAAGAGACAGTACTTGCCTTCCTGCCTCCCCGATTTGTACAAAAAGATAGCTCCCCAGTGCATGGGGGCCATCTTTAGTTCCTCCATCAGCCCACCTTTAGCGGGGATGTTCGCTGCCACGGAAACCACCAGCAGAGCCGATTTCTCCTTCCCTGACAGCCAGCTCCCCACCTCATTAAACTCGTTCCTTGCATCTCATATGCACAGCACAGAGGGAAAAGAGACAAGGCTCCCCGCGCCTGCCAGGATACAGGCACACAGTAAAATTAAACTGTGTGTAAAACATAAAAACGCTTTCCCAAGCAGGCAGACGCCAGTTCTCTCTCAGTAGGTCGCTAGTCGACACTCTTGCTACATGATGCTTTTGAGGATAAAGAAACCTGGCTGGATATGGAGGGCCTCTAGATTGTGGGGGACAGAAAACCTTCATTTGAGGACACTGAAATACACTACGACCCAGCCTAAATGGACAAGGGTCACATCAAAGGCGGAAAACCAGGAGGGAGTGACAAGTCTCTAGTGGGAAGAAGAACAGAGGATCCACGTTGCTCCAGAGAAGCTTGTCAAGCTCACGAGCCATGCACAAGAGCCGATGCCAAGGGGACCCGTGGTACCTGGTTGCTTGACGGTGACCTCCGTCCGCCCCGACACCTCCTCTGCCAGCTTGTACCAGGCATGATTGGGGCTGAGCAGCCACTCTTCCACATGGCAGTAGTAGCTACCACTGTCTCGGACCTCGGCCCGCTGCACCGTCAGGCTGAAGAGCCCCCCAGACGCCGAGCGCTCGAACTGTAGCCGTCCCCGCAGCCCCTCCTCCTCCGCATAGGTGCCATACTCGAAGGCCGAGCTGTGGGTGGTCTTCAGGATGAGCTTGCCGTCAGCGTCAGAGGGCTTGTGAACATACCACAGCACAGCGAAGTGTGAGTCAGGGCTGGTCTGGGATTTCACTGAGCAGTTGAGGGAAATGGGCCGGTTCTCCACCAGAGTGATGCTCCGCTTTGACTTGCTCACTTGCAGCTTGGTCACTGTGAGGGAGGAAGAGAGAAGAATGAGGAGGGGTGGGTCATTAAAACAGAAAAGGAACTCAACTGGTTTGAGGAGGACCAGAGGCTCCTCCATCAACTGCCAGCACGGCTGCTCTTGCCTGGGTCCCACCTGCACTGGACCTTTAAGTGTTTAGATGTTCTCCTACCAAATCTCTTCTTTTACACTCCACTCTACTCCTGGATCTTCCCATTGTGACCCTCAGCAAAAGGCTGCTTTTTCATAGTTTGTTCTTGAGAGATCCCCCTTCTTTATTCACCACGGTCTAATGCACCAAACCTAGCGAAGAGACTACACCCAAAGTCAGTGGGTTTTTTCATGGTGAAATCCTACCACCTGCACCTCAGGGCAATGAGCTGTTGACAGTTCCAGAGAAAACCATTTCCAGGAAGTGTAAATTAAATGAGACTCTACTGCTGTCACATGACAGTCATTTCAGTGACACATAACCCACAGACACACAATAGCTGGAGAAACAAACACAGGCACAACTGGAAAAGAAGAAAAAGCACTAGACTGGAAAGGATCGGCAAAGAGCAAGCTCTGTTCCAGTAGCTAGGAGACCTGGCTCTAGATCTACCATGGATGTTGCGGTCTGGGACAAGCTACTGGCATGTCCCCTCCCTCAACTTTCCAGGAGCAATTGCAGCTCCCATGCGGGTAGCTAAGCAGTCACACAGTGCTGAGGACAACGTGGCAGTGTCATTCATTCTTGTCCTGCAAGGAGAGAGACAGGTTTCCAATTCCTCTCTCCTTGTAGGAGCAGCAAATAAAGCCTCTGCTGTGTGTGCTCAGGCTATGTCTGTCACCGGAGCCTTGACCCAGGGCACTCCCATCTTCAGAGGGGGACATGAAGTGCACACATTTGGTGTGCCCTGGTGTCCTGCTGGCCACAGACCTGAGGAGAGGAGCATCTCCTGGACACACCACTCCTCCCAGCAGCTCTGCCACCACCTCCCCTTCTTCACCTCACCTGGCATGGCAGCTCCCCTCTGAAAGAGGGCATGATGCCTTGCCGCCAGGTGAAGGGATGCTGCTGACAGCTGGCAGACCTCGTAACGAAATCTATTGGGCGTCCTGGGCGCAAGCAGCATGACGAAAATGTTGCACGAGCAGCTGAAGGCTGCCAGGGGAGCTCTGCCCATCCGCACCCTGGAAACCCATCCCACGCATCCTGTGTTTGTGAGGAAGCAATGTTGTCTCCTCTCTCTTATCGAGAGCTCCCCGCTTTGCATCACACTTTACTTCCAGCTTCTCTCAGTCCCTGGTCTCGGATGCCTGCCAGCACAAGTGATGAACAGAGGCACCAAGGGAGAGGACAGGCACAGGCAAACATCATCAGATGGGAGGGAGGAACTCCCACCACAGCCAACGCTTTCTTTCTCTATCACAGCATCTAGATAGGCACCCTGGTAACGCATTAGACATTTCCCCTCCAGTATGGATTGCCCATGGCTTTAATCAGTATGCTAATAAAGACTCCATGGGTGTGTTACCAGTATGGCATGCAGACAGTGGAGGGAGGGAAGGCAGGAAATAGTCCCTTGGTTTTCCTCTCTGGGGACTTCAACCTAATGGTGAGATTTAGCATCACCCCGCTGTATTTCTGCTGTACCCTAGACACACTCATCCTTTGTTTTGCTTCAGGGCAGCAGTCTTAACCACCACACTCCCACTCATCCCACCTTTTTGGCTCACCGTTGGTTAAGAAAGGTTATTTCAAGCTTTAATCAATCTTCCAAGTCCCTGGGAGATGAACCAATAAAGGGGAAGGTGATTCTCAGCAGTTTCCTTTCTCCCCCAGCTCCCTTTCCAAACAGTTTATTTTTAATTGGTACTGGATTATTTTCTGCAACCGTTACTAAGGAAACCTCTGTTACTATAGCAACTGTGTATGTTAAGTCAGTAGCCCTATATCTATTAAAATGCAGTATATATACACACGCTGCATGTGGTGGGGTGGCTCAGTATCAACACACACACAGAGACAGAGCCAGGGTATGCACAGACCAGAGCTGTTGAGAGGCAAGCATCCCTGCCAGTGCTCTTCCCACATCGTGGCACCTCCAGATGAAAATGAGAAGGACGGGCATGGAGTACTCCTAAGCCTGGTGTCTGAGGCAACAGACCTGCACCTCATACATGGCAGATGTATTTCACTAAAGCAGTGAGGGCTTGTTCCCAGACCACAATCGTAGCAATTCTCACTGTGTACAGACAGCATGGATACCTGAGGTCATCTAAGAGCTTTTGGACAGCCTCCATGCAGTTCTCCCTGCTTCCATTTGACACTTGGGAAGATGTCTTCTTTTGTGAGGATAAGGGTGATGAGGAAGAAACCTTATTAACTCAAATTCCATGCATGCCCTCCAAGCCCTCCCTGGCAGCCACTGCAGCCAGCATTCAGTAATTTGCCCAAGCAGGCAGAGTCCCCCTAATCTTGATGAGATGATCACTTCTGCTGCTACCAGTCAGAGCAGCAGGCCTTGGCAGGGAATTACAGGTCTTCCCTTTGCTAGACTGCATGCACTTGCACAGGTTCCTAACACCATGCGTGAAGTTTCATCTTGATTAGAGGTATCAGTGATATGTAATGACACCCCTGCAAACGCGCTTCTCATTTAACATGACTTATTCTCTTAACAGAGGCACACCACGTAAGATGTGAGTACAGGTTTTGTTTCCCTCCCACAGAATTAGAGAGGACATTCTCAGTCTTTTCCACTCGGTGAACGCTAAACGCTTCCCCACCCAGGTGCTGGTTCCTGCCTAGTAAATGCACGCCTACCTCTTCTTCATTACTCTTTGCAGATTTTACAGAAATAATTCGTGGCTTTCACAGACCACAGGCTGAAAACTGCTGAGCTGGAAATACTGTGGCACACAGGTTAGCTTGGGGCAGCTTCACCTTTGGGCTGCAGGCTGGTTTGCTTGCTCATGCAGGGGAGAGATCCCCAGCCTGCAGTCTGGTTAAGATAGGGGAAGCTTTGTGTGTCGCCTTGTGCCCCTGCTCTCCCACAGGGATGACCATCAGCCACCATTCTCTGATACGCAAACTAATCCAAAAGGCTCCTTTTGCATTTGGGAAAAGTGACTTAAAAACAAAAAACAAAATTACATCTTGAAGTTAGTGGTCAAGAGTGATGGTAGTGGTACAATACAACACCAGGGAGTCCACTTCTTTCCACCCTGGTGGTAAGCACAAAGTGCCTCGTGCAGCTTGCCAGGTCATGTTTAAAGACGTCAACCACAATGTGGAAACGGTTGTAGCTGCTGGTGCACAAGGGAGATCGCAAGAAGACTGATGCCTCAGGCACCAGGCCAGCCGAACCTCGCTCTCCTGACACAGGGGAAACTCTCTTTCTTGGCTTAGGGATTTGCCCGGGCAGAGAGCCAGGGAAGGCCTTTGACTGCTGAGTCAATCCAGTCTGCCCCAGGGGCTGGGGTTTTGTGTGCTGGTGCAGGGCTGCCCCAGCCCTCTGTCAAAGCAGCGGAGGTGGTGATGTGAACAGGCACGGTTACACGGCATTCTCTGTTGCGCTGTCAAGAGGCTGATGTTCTCTTAACAGCCTCCCAAACATCTGCTTAGTGAGGGAAACAGGTGCATGTGTCTAGGTGAAGTTATCATGCATATCATCTGCAAACCGTAATCCTGTTGCCACGATGTCTCCCGGCTCCCTGGAGGGTGCCAGTAAAGAGGATATCATACCTCAATGTACTGTAATTGGCCCTACATATGCTATTAAGGCTTTCAGTTTACACTGGCAACAAGTCATGCTTACAACCCCTCTTGTTTTTTCATTTTTTTATTAAAGCCAGCCTGGTCTCCCAGCCTCCGTGAAGCCACACAACCTGTGTGAAGAATATGTGCAGGTGTTGAGCTCTGTAGTGGTGCTCTGGCAGGGGCCCTGCAGGTAGCACCAGGACAGAAGACATCAGCCCTCCGATGACACACAGAGACACCTCTCCCACACCACTGAGGGTATCCCAGTGCATCTGCTGGAAGAGCTCTGGGAGGTTAAACGGGTGACAACTCATGGTGGAGCCCGGCCAGGACGTACCTGTTAGGGTGGAGAGGCTGGCAAAGACTTTAGGTGTCCACAGCAAGTCCATAATGAGACACCTCGCTTCACACACCATCCTCCAACATCGCAGTCCCCTTTGCATGAATTCCCAGGCTGAGGAAAATGTCCCCACACCCATCTGCAGGAGCGCGCATCATCTCCGGATACCTGCAGCAGCCTCTGGTCCTCAAAGCTTGCACCTCTGGGCTGGGGGGCCAGGTCAGACACACCTTACAGCCACAGCAGGCTACGACATGGCTAGGTCTTCTACAAGCTGAGACATATGCTAGGGGATTTCTACATGCCATCAAGCAGGCTATCAGTCTCCGCAAGTTGGGCGTGTGCTAAGCACAGTTATACACATATTGGGGGAAGGGAAAGCAGTCATCGGAGGAGTAGGACAGAGGTAGCGATGTGATTCACAGCTTTTCTGCTGACTCGCTGCCATGGTGAAGCCACTTGGCTCCCTCCCTTCTGTTTCCTAATCATCAAGCAGGAATTACAACACTTACCTTTACCAAAGAGCTTTGCAATCTGTATCTGAAAACACTGTGATAAAAAGATGCTCTATCTCAGATTCTCTACAACATCTTCCCTTCTAGGTAGCAACACAATACAGCAGCAGGAGTTTACTGTCCACCTGGGAACCACTACTACCAAGTCCTGTTTATGGTGATGTTTAACTGCAGCTGAAGACACCTTCTCCCCAAAAAAGCCCTATACAAAACCCTAGCCTGCTGCCCAAAAGAGGAGGGGTCTGCTGGCTGGGGAAATAGCCAGCAGCTGTGGTGCAGAAGCAGTGGGCAGGAGGACGGTCAGCACCAGCCCACAGAGTCCCCGGGGAGCCCTATCACCATAGTGGGGAGGCAGTGTCCCACCTTGGAGGCTGCTGCCCTCTGGGGAGAGATCCTCCAGAAGATGCTCTCGCCTGGAGAGAACCGATGAAGTGTTGCAAAAAGTTTTCCCGGGGAATGTCCTACTTTTAAAAGCCTCCATTGGGATTTCACTGTGCTGAGGTGTGTGTTGGGGGTGGGAGAGCAGAAATGAGGCCAATCCAACTCAGACCCAGCCCTCGTTTAAGACCAGACATGGAGTTTAGCAGGCCAGTCAGGAGACATTCATTCTCAGGAACACAGCCCCAAGGCTATTCTTCCTGTGAGGAACCCATCTCTCCCTGGTACCCTCAGTGTACAACTCTGAAGGGCACCAGCCAGGCTTTTGGTACAAAGTCATCCAACTCCTCAGCCTGTGGTCACAACCCTGAGGTGCCTCACCATTTCCCATGTTAGCACGCAGTGCCCGGGACTCATCTAAGATTCCGGTTAGCTCAGTGGTTTGAGTGCGGTGCTGGCAACAAGGACCAACACCGAGGTCGAGGGTTTGATTCCTGCTCGGTCCCCATGTGTTGCCAGGTCTAGTCAAGAGGTGGTGTCCTTGCCCAAGCCAGGAAGGTTGGACTAGATGATCTCTAAGGTCCCTTCCAGCCTAGGCCATTCTATGATTCAAGAGATCCACGTGCAGGTCACTGTCCTACCACAGGCTTAGACAGGCATTAACGCTCAGCCCTCTGCCAGTCCTTATCCCTTCCACAAAGCCGGGCTGAAGAGCCTCCTGCACATCCACACATGCTGCAACGACAGCCACATTAATGGCTGGGGAGAATGAATTGGGGCAACAGGAGGTCAAGCAAGTACATGCCAGCCTTCTGATTCAGAATGGTGAGCAGTGGGTGACTCATGTTTAATAGGTTAGCTGAAAGTAAACCAATAGTCAAAGATTTGTGAGCCCTTTCAGAGAAGAAGCATCAGAGGAAAGGTATTTGCAGAAGGCAAGAAGATGAGACGCTCCTAGGAGGACGTTGCTCATTAGGCTTAACCATGGCATAGAAATCACAGCAAAGACAAAGACATCCAGTGTTGAGGCAGCCTCCCTGGAGATGAACACGGCGGCACAGCTCCCAACTCCTGCCATTCTCTTTTAACAGAACACAATTCCTCCTGAAACTGGATTAGCGAGGTTGCAAATTGCATTAGCCAACATGGGAGGCTGCTGGTGCAACAGGAGCAGGAGAAAGGGAAATAGCGTTCGACTTCGCCTGCCATTATTACTGCCATTATTAACTTGTCACTTTACTGTAGTGTTCCTGTAACAATGAATTATTGCCTGCAAACAGGCTGACATGATTGAATTACTGGGAGAGCAGCTCCGTGGGAAGGAGAGACAACGTTAACCCTTTCCTGAGGAACGCTCAGCTGCTGCCCTTTCCCAAGCTGACAGACAAAAAGAGTCAAGGCTTCAACTTCCAACCCCAACCTGCCGTCTTGACATTCAGCAGTGTTGGTTTCAGAGCAACACCAAAAGTTTCTGTGGTTCCCAAACTGCTCTGGTCCTGGCTGCAGGTGAGCTCCTCTGGGTTTGACATACAGACAAAAGCAGAACCTACCTGTCTGCAGCACTGATAAAGATCCACGGCTGCAGCTCTCCAATATCTGCAGGTCTTCCTGTAACCTCTCTAGTCTACTAATTTTGTAAAACTAAATCCTCGATTTTGCATGCTCCTCCTTTTTGGTATAGAGAAGACAGGTGCCTGGACAAGCCACAAAACTTAAGGACTGCTAGTCTAGAGGGGTGTGGGTCACCTTGTTTTACAACTCACCCCTCACAGGGTTGGTATCATCTGCTTGCGGACAGACAGAGTGTTAATCTGACTCTGCTCTCCCCTCCCCAATTCCCACAGGGCAGAGACCCTGTGGGCAGTGGGAAGGAGCAGGCATGCCTCCACCCACCCTGGCCATGCACCTTGGCATCTCCCTGGGTTTTGCTAAACATCAGCTAGATGACACTTCTCTTTCAAATTTACTGCTCCTTGTTTGAATGTTGCAAACAGCACTTCCTGCAGCACAGACCATTGGGTGCTTTCAGCCCCAGGAGTAAACTTAGAAACTGGCTCTTCTCAGAGACAGAAAAAGGCCAGGGATAAACCACCAAGTAACCACGCACTTCAGTACATTCAGTAAGGTGCCACAGTCTATGGCTCGGGAGGTGCAGATGTTCCCCTGCCTCACAGCCTGCTGCTGCAGCAAGATGAGCCACATACTGAAATAGCTGTGCACATCCATGCTGACCATCACCTATTCCAACAGCCCCAGCCCAAAATTCCACCCCAAGCACAGGCACGTGCCCTGAAGCACAGGCTGTGCTACTGCAGCTTGGGGAAGTGCAGCTTGATGCTCTCGGGATGCTACCACAGGGTGCTGTGGCAAAGTAGACCAGGCATGTCTCAGACTGCTGACCTACCAAATACATAAGCAGCGGGTCAAGCCCATCGATGCACGTCTCATGGTGTGGTGTGAAGACTGCAGGCGGTGACAGGGACATCTGCTCAGCCAGGGGACAGCCTGGGATAACCAGCCGTGCCATGCCGGAGTCTGTGGAACGGCTACCAAACTAGCAGATAACCAAGTGGGGCCTCAGGGAAGCATGCACATGTGACAGAGAAAGTCTCTTTAAAGCCCAGAAGCCATACATCTGTGAGCATACATGGAGAAGGCCATATGTGTAGCTGCCGGGATAGAGAAAGCTGGGAAGGCCACGTCTTCAAGGTCTGGCCATGAATAAGCCAGAGACCACTGGCTGGGACATGCTGCTGGCCTAGGAAAAGCAAGAGCTTCCCCAAGAAACAGAAATCATGTCTCTCTGAAGGACAGCAAGATACAAATACACCCAAAAGCAAAATTCCCCACAAACCTAAAACCAGAAACCTTCCTGCCAAATGCTGAAATGAATGTAAAAGTTCTGCAGGAGAGAGAGGAGGGGAAGGAGGGATAAAAGATTCCCAGCATGAGTTGTGCCTGCTGTCAGAAAACACTGTATGGCTCACTGATCACTTGTAAATTAAAATATGGAGATAGGATCACTGGAAAATAAATTCAGTACCAAGCTACAGCCGCCAAGGATAAAGAAAGAAAAAAAATAACATACTGAGATATTTAATCAACTCCTCATCAGGAAGACTTCAAACAAAGGAACACTCTGTCAATTAGGAAAAAAAGAAATTAAACGTACCTAAAGAGCAAGTTATAACACATACAGCAGCACCACACACAAACTCCCGCGCCATTCTGGAGGCTGGCCATTAACAGCTGAATTCCCAATAGGGTTTCAGAAAAATATTTGAGAAGTTTGCGTAGGTGCACGCTAAGAGTACGACTGCACCCTGCAGCGCATGGCTGACTTTGGCATGTGTTTTTGTGTACTTTCGCTGTATTTGAGTTGAGCATTTTCAGTGGCTACTGCTGAAAAGCTGGCTGCTACACAGAAGGGACTGAGATGCTGAGCGCTGTATGAAATGACAACTTCTTGCCACCCAGAAACCAAGCTCAGGCAGGACCATGAGGTTTTTTGGATGTTACTCGAACCAGCTCTGCCAGCCCCAGGTTGTCAGTGCTGCCCTCTGTGCAAAAATAAAGTCCCAAGACAAGGATCCAACTGAATCCATCCAAGAACTAGCTCACTCCACTCACCTCTAACTATTCCCTCCTACCAGATTAATTTTCTGCAGGTTTAGTAAACTGAGACAGTGCACAGTGGAACTGACGCTGGCAGAAGGAATGGAACAGGACCATGCAGCCAGCACCATCCATCAGGGATGAGGATCATCTCCTTCTCTGCAACCAAGTGCTAGATCAGCTCCACTTGTGCCCTAAACATTCATGATGCTGCTGCCTCCATAAATTAACTGACAAATTTGACTACTGTGTGGAAAAACAACCAAGTGAAATGAGCCACCTGTTGCTTCTTAAGAAATTGTTTTCTTGAACTTCCTAAGGACTGAGGTTGCAGCACGATAGGCTACACAGATCGATAAATATCTGCACTCCCTGTTTCTCTGTTATACAAGACAGGGAAAACTGCAGGAATTTTCTTTAGTGGTATCCCAAATTCCTATAAGATAGCACTGAGAGCCAACTTTTACGTATACATGTTAAAATAAAAGACCCTGAGCCATAGCTTTACCATGTTTGGCACCTCCCGTTTTCCTGTAAGAAAGCAGATCGCAGGCCGAGTGAACCCAGAAATTTAGTCTTTGACCAACGTTAGAACAGGTAAAAATGCCAGAATAATCAGCCTCTTATGGTCCAAAGTTCTGGAAAAGTGCTCAGATAAAAACTGTCCTTTTTTATTGTGCTGAAACAGAGGTATTAATCTCACAAGGTAGAACCACCATGGGAAGAAATTACTTAGGTTATTTTACTGAAGTTGCTTCCTTCACATGGGCCTGTTCAGCATGGCTCTCTGCCTGCCTGTTCAGCACTGTGCCTCTTGAAACAGGATGCAGCCTGCCTGCGCAAAGGACCGAAGGGGAATACATAGTTTCTCATCCCAGGACAAGCATCCCACAAGATGCAGAAGCTAGAAAAATGGTATGGGTCCCACACATGAGGATGGCTGGCCAAATCTGCTGCTTAGGTGTGCTGGGAGGGACACCTGGGCTCGTTAGGGCTCTGACTGGAGGGCTGAAAATGCAACAAGAGAAAAATCACGCTGCTGCATCACTTAGCCTGCTGGCCCTGAGGTCACTCACCTTGTGGAGACCAGCAGGGCAGCTAAGGGGCTGGGGCTCCATGCAAGGGACCAGGGAAGGAGGACGGTGGTCAACACTTTATCACCACTGGTCCCTCTCCCACAAGGGCTGCCCCTCTTGACTCTCATTTTGAAGTCTTCAGGGATGTGAGGGATAAAGCTTTAGAGCTGGACAGTGTCTAAATACTGTTCACTGCAGAGTATTTTAGTCTAAGGAGAGCAAACAGGGAATCGATGAGAAGCTAAAGTGTGTGGAGAGAAGATGCTTAAGAAAACATCAAAGAAGTTGCGTGTGCACAGACTGCAAACAGGCTGACAGGTTCTGTACATGTTCTGTATAGGCACGCTGCTAATGGGAGTGGAAAACTGCTCAGGAGATATCAGAGGGAGAAGCAGAGAGTGCTTTGAAATGGAAGTGAAAAAACTGCTCCTAAAAAAATAACCATGAAGACACTTAATCTGAACAGAGCAGCATATTCTGAATATATCCCAGGTCTCCCGGCATTGTCAGTCCTGTTAGGCTGAAAAGCAAGACTGCCCATACTAAGATCAATGGGCACATACAGAGCTGAGTCAGGGTCCCACGAGGATGCATTCCCACCATCTTCACCCTTGTGAAATGCATCCAAGATGCTTCACACATTTAAAGTCCAACTTCTCAGGTTTATGCCCTTGGGCACATTTTCCAAGCTGAAGTCCCAAGGGAAGCCCTAAACATAACTGTCTGCAATCAGCTCAACACTCTTAGCTCTGACAGAAACATTTCATCTGACAGAAACATATCCCAAGCAAACCTGCACAGGAGCCAAGTATCACTGCTCCCAGATGGGAAATGAAAGGCAGGGGGAGGTGAATCACAGCTCTGACCTTGCAAGACCAGTGTCAGCATCCCCAGCACATGGTTGGGAACACTGCAGGGCATCCAACGCGAGCTCCCTCTCCTGCTGCTCACATTGACAGGCTCATTTCGACACAGCAGTCTTTTTGTGGGATTAAGATGGCACTTGCTCTGGGTGCTTTGGCTCTGCTGACACCAATGCAACCTCATGCCGAAGTGTGATCTGCATTGGGGCAGACCTTCCTGGCTGAGGGATGTGGCAAAAGCACGGCTGGCTTGAAAAGGCCAGCCAGGAAATGTCTCCCTTGGAGTGGGGCAGGGAGAGCATCTCCATGTGGATGCGTGCCCACAGGCGAAATCCCACCTTAAATCTGTACTTACAAACCAGTGCACAGACACTACAGGGCATGTTATGCACCACAGCCGCAATGAGAAGAGGAGGAGGCTCTCAGGTGCGCATGACATGACGAAGATGGGTGATGGGAATGTTGGAAGCAAGGTGGCTAAGTGTGGAGAAAAATCAACCCAGGGCACTAGCCTGGGATAAATAACTGTGCCAGGGAGCTTGCAGGAAGCCTTGGTGGGGAAACTGTCCCCAGAGGAGTTGTCAAGTGTGGGGACAGAGCTCCGCAGGGCAAACACGCGGGAGTATAAGGTAGAAGAAGCAAATCCACTTCTGAGGAAAAGAAAAAGGGCTCCAGCTGGGTAACTAACGCAGGTCTACATAAGGGAACAGCCCTGGGTCACACAATACTGAACCCCTTCCTTTTGTCTGTTCAATGTGCTAGAAGCAGATAGGAAAGAGCAGCAGCTCTAAGGCAGAGCAGCAGGTCTTACCCCACTGGTGGTGAAGGGAAAGGAGCAAGTCCCCAAGCACCCAGGGGAGAGGAGACTGCTCTGCACCACAGCTACTGATGAACAGCCTCCTGTCTCTCCTGAGCACTTTTTGAACTCCTTCATCATTCAAGTAAGAGCACAACTACTTTCCAGATGGAACAGGCGGCTGTAAAGCAGAGAAGTAGTGCTATCCTACAGAGTAAAACCACTCTGGGATCAACCAAGCAGCAAACTGAAGTTTCCAGACTTCACTTCTGTGAGGAAGTTTCCAGCTCATTAGCTTTCCTTGTTTAACTTTATTGCTTGATGCTGCCAGCAGCAAAAGGTGTCAGATTAAGTAGGCACTTTGCAGCCCTTGAAAACACTTGCTTAAGCCTCCATTCAAGAGTCTGGTCAGTACTCACTGGCAACCTATTGTAAAAAACACATCTTTCATATCCATCCACAAGTGCATCCCTCACAGGAGACACTGCTAAGAAATGAGACAGAAGAAAGGCATTATCAGTAATATCTGATTTTCATTTGTTAGGGAAAGTCTGTCCTCACACTCCGTAACTGCTTGGCAACTGTTTGGAAATCAGACCTCCTCTCCCAGCATTAAGTGTGTCATAAAGCAGCCTGTTTTCCCAGTTCTCCTCTGCCTCAGCCCATCCTCATCCTCCCAGCATCCCCAGCCTGCATGGTCAAAACCACCCCCTACTTGGCTGCCCACTCAGTCTTCATATGGAAGGATGTGAGGGATACTGAACAGTCTCTCTGTGGGATGGACTGCCAGGGATGGACTTGGACAAACAGGTAAGGGTCCTCTGCTCTCTGTTCCTTAGCTTTCTCTGGCCACCACAAGCCCAACGCAGCCAGGCTGCTGTCAGTGGTGGTTTCTCAGGGACAGTAGGAGAGCGGTAGAGCGCTCCACACCCATCCACGTGCAGAGTTTCAGGGGAAGCACAGCTCTGGCTCACCCTGCTCTCAAAGTAAGGTTCGGGTACAAGCCTCCCTCAGCTTCTTCAAGGCCAGCTTGAGGATCCCCCACCCTCCCCCTCCACAATGTCTTCAACTTGACAGCTCCTAATAAACCAAACTTTACAATGCAGCCCCTGGAGAGTCCCTGGAAGCTAATTAATGCTCCAATGAAGAGCCTGACTGCCTTGTTTGCTCGACGGCTCCCAGGTCAATCAATCTGCCATAGCCCAGATTGCAAAAAAAGCAGTGAGGAGCCCACCACCCCTGGTGTCTGCTCAGTTATTATCCCCCACCACCCCTCCTCATTCCTCCTCCCATATTCATTACTGTCAAAAACCTGGCAGTGAGAGGGTAGATTTATAGAAGCGATTGCAGCTTCTCCCTGTGTGCCCGCTCCAGGACTAGACATGAAAGAACTGGCCAAGGCACGACGCAAGGACAGAGGTAGGAAGAGTACAGAGGCACGGGGAGGTAGGTGCTCTCAGGTCGGGATGGGTAGGTCTATGCCTGAACATGAAAGGGGTGAGAGGATGCTGGCGGGGCATTTGCCAAAATCTCCTGCTTTTGTGGAAGCCCTGCTTTTTTATTCCGCTGTTGCCAGAAAGACTTCCCAGCGCTCAGACCCCAGGCCTTCTCAAAGCTCTGCCAAATCACCCCCTTGGCTTGTGCTGCAGGGGAAAGATAAGCACAGTAACACACACAAGGACAATAGCAATTTAATACACCACCACAAATCTGCTCATGCCTCCTTGCCAAGAGTCCTATCCAGACGTCCTAGCCTGCCCAGATCGCAGCGGAGTCCTCATGCACAGTGCCGCCAGAGACTGTCTGCTGCCCTTGTCTGAGTCCTGCAGACTGCACAGACACACACTGCTCCCAGACAGCACCTCCTGTCTCAGCTGCTCCATCCCTGAAAACCTGGCAGGGAGAAGCATGAGCCAAAAAGGAGTGAGGAACAGAGCCTGCCTGGCAGCCCTTGGGTCTCCTCTTGACCCCCGTGCTTCTATCTACCACCTTCCTCCCTCGGGCAGGACCTGAAGCCTGTGCACCATTCCCCCCCGACGCTGCACGTGGGTATTGCCTAATTGGCATCCTCACATCAATAGGTCACCTGGATTCAAAAGGAACCACCTGCATGTCTGCCCCCCCTAAAACCTGAGAGACCAGCAAATGCCCCTCCAAAGACAGGACACATCTGTCCTGACTGATCTCTTACAGATCAGCCCAGTAAAGCTCATGTGGATGATGCTCTTCTCCATCCGGAAAGGGGCAAGTGCATGAAGGGCAAGGCAACATCTCTAGAATGGAAAGGGGTGGTGAAACCTCAGGGAAAAGGGTTGGTGAGCCCTCGGGGCAAGCCCCATCTTTCAGGGATCAAAGAACTGGAGTTTCAGAGGCAGGACAGATGATACTGCAGTGAAAGGGGAGCCCCAAACACATGGATGTGAGTGGGAAGAAATCTCCACCCCTGCACTCCGGGCTCACTCCAAGCTCAGCCCACGCTCCTCTGTGTGGTCTCCTGCCAGCTTTGGCTTTGGAGAAGCAGCTGGCATGAACTGAGCCGTACTTTTATTGTTTCTCCGCCTCTGCTGCAACATGATCCTACCAAAAAGCAGTAACAGGCAGTTCGGGAGAAGGAAGTAAGAAGAATACTGTGTAGCAAACACATGAAACAGCCACAGGTGATCTAGCCAGTCTGGTCCACAATCCTGCCTGACAGACCCCAACACCAGCCTAGATTCCTGCCCCAGCCTACAGAATTTAAAACCCAGAGCTCACCCTACAGCAGTGCAGGTCTCTCGCCCTGCAAAGCACGAGCTACCTGGGGCTGCGTGCCCCTACCTGTGTGCCACCCTCTCTCTACTTTGCAACCCAAGGTGCGCAGGCTCACGTGACATCGAGGAGCAAGGCCATGAAAGGGACCTTCAGACACTACTGCTGCTGGTGAGTTTTCACACACCAGCAAGCAATGAACACCATGCCCTCGTGACACCTAAATTCTCTATAAGCTCTCGCACACACAGCTAGCACTCGTTATAGGGCTTTTTTTTCACACTGCTAGTCTTTATAGTGGCTTCATGCACAACGGGCCAGGAACATCACACTCTAAAGGCCAAATCTGTCTCCAGGTGCCACACAGGACACTTGTGTCTTCCCACCTACACACCTTGTATTCAGAGCTGGGTTAACACTGCTATTGCCTGCCTTATTCACTCCCTCTTTCAGGAGCAATGTGTTTCGTTTCTCAAATACTGCTTGTTCCTTCCTTGGAGTAGGAAAGGATTGGAGTCTTTCAAGCTGAAGTTTCTTCAACATTACCTGGCCATGAGATAACCATAGGTGAAATTACTTGGCAGCCACATTAATACATGCAATTCAAAACCAGTGCTGCCACCTCTGCAGTTACCACTAAGCAGGGATGACAATTACAATCACAACGCACTGTAAAAGTGCCAAGGAGAGACAGCCTGAGCACTGAAATGGCAAACCAACACACTAGGAGAAGCTCCAGCACCCTGTCCCTTGAGGATGTGAGATTTCACAAAGCAAAGTGATTAATGAAGCAATCAGGCAGCCACTATTTTACCTTTCTCATCTGAGCACACTTTAAAGGCTGACATATATCGATTGCGACATCTGCACCTGGAACCTGTCAAATAGAAAGGTCACTCTGACAAACAGGGAGCAGGGGTTTAAGAGGAAACTAGAAGCCCAACATTAACTTACAATCTGGAAACACACGCTGGCTCAATTTCCCAAAAGTCCTCCAGACGAGCATTCTTTATGCTGCCCCTTGGTGGATCAGTAGTGGAGATAGTTCATCCCAAACCCACTAGCATATGGGTCAAGGCAGGAACGCATGTCTAGTGCCAAAGGAAAGGAGAAATCTAGGACTAAGACACCCAATAGCAGTCTGAAGTTATCTCAGGTTAACTCAGATTAAGGCAACTATAGAGACACAGAATCAGACTGACGGCACTCTCAGGTATTCTCTTGTTCAGAGGTCCTGAATGACTCCTTTTAAGAAGCCCTGGGTATTAGCTGAAAACCAGCATTTGCTTCACCAGCACAAAGCTGACTGGGGAAGCTCTAGAATGTTCATTCAGAGGTGCCTGAGGAAGATGCCTCCCACATAATCCTGGATCCTCTCTGGAGATTATCTGGCCAAAGACCCAGCAACGACAGGACAAAGTCCTTGTCAGCCAGCAAAATCAGAGAGAATCAAAGCAGTCACTGGTGTGACTGCTGGCATTGCATTCATGTAGAACATCAACCATCTGCTCTCAGAGGCTGCCTGGGACATGGAAATAAAATACAGAGAGAGAGCAACAATGGTGCTGGAGATGCTCTGAGGAGTTCCTCTCTTCTCTTCCATACCCCCTTGTGAGCCATAAACCCACAACCATTATGCAAGGCTCATTGGACTGACAGCTAAGATTTGTGTAGCAGCAGTTTGTTGAGCAGCAGGGAAATAGGGAGAGGTAAAAACCATGGAGACCTAGATGACTTGTTCTGCTAAGGCATCACTTGATGGTTACTGCTCCAGTAAAGAAGAACTGGCTGCCAGTGCACAGTTTAAATGTCCTGCTCGCCACCCTGAGCTGTGACACAGAAGCTATTTTTTGGAAGTTGCTATCAAGGATTTCTCTTTCTCTCTCTGTCTCACACACACGTATATGTACAGAGATGTGCCATGAAGAAGCATATTACTCCAGGGACCTTATCCAGTCAATGCTGTTTCCTAGGGATATAAGCTAAAATGAAGAAGATCACCAATCTGACCTTGCAGGCAGTAAAACATGTATTACAAGGCAGGATAATAAAGATAAATGGAGAAGATTAACCTGGAGATGAGGGAAAGGAAGGAGAGAGGGAAGAAAGATGATGGAGAGCTCATGAGATGCTTGGAGCTCACAGCATCCCCTGACTTTTCTGAAGACTTGTTAAGGCTTAGGGAAGGCAGAGTACAGTATGAAAAGGGACACTGAGGAGAAAAACACAAAGCCCAAGACAGAGGACAGACTCTAGGAAGGAGTCCCTCTGCACAGGAACACTAAGGGAAGACTACACCATGATGCAAGGACCGGAGCCAAAAGCCTTGAAGGTGCTAAAAGCCTCACTCCAAACATCAACTCCAGCCATAAAGCTGAGACAGTAATAAACTGCTCAGCACTGCAATGGCCCAGAGTTGCCCTGACCAGGTATCTTTGTACTCTTCATGTCTAGAAGGTATCACCCAAGTAACAGTGACAAAGAATAGAAGGCACCTAACTCTCTCCACTGGCTGTACAGGGAGCACAAGCACCTTGTGGGTTTTCTGACTCTCCCTGCCAAGCCAAGTGCCTGTTACCTAGCTGTTTCACACTCTGTGTGGGGACCAGTGGCCCTGGTGAAATTCAAATGGCAAGGGCTCAATTTCAGTGGGCATGAAAGTCAGGCTCTTTGATCACCAGTTGCTTTTGAAGATGCATCCAGCAGAGCAAGAGATGCAGCCAGTTACTAGACAAGACCTACAGAACCTTATCTATGGTGTACATGTACACGCAGGCTTTGGTGGAAGCAGGTCTCTCTTCTTTGATCCCATTTGCCCTGTCCCTCTCCTCTCTTCCTTGGGTTAATCTGCTCTGATGAATAGCAACCTGAAAGCCACCTCTGTCTTAGAAGAACATCTTAGCAACTGGACCAAGCTGCAGTCACCTCACTTCCCAGAAGAAAACCCCAGGAACAGCATACGAGGAGCAAAGAGAGGACCTAGTTCTCCAGAGGTGGATAAGGGAGATCCAAAATATGCACAGCTGAAGAGTCGAGCACAGTTCCACCTGAGCCATGCACAAGTGCAAGATGTCAGTCGCAGTCAGGAGAGCAATCCCCACTCCGGAGAGACCACTGCAGCTCTGGTACATCCTCCATCCCTGCGATGCACTCCCAGCCCCTCTCACACGCTCTTGGCACTCACCTGGCCGCAGGACCCTGATTTCCAGCAGGTTGGAGGTCCTGTCCGCCAGCCGCGTCTAGCTGCTGTTGTAGTTCTTCCTCCAGAGCTCAGCCACGCACTGGTACTTGCCGGCCTCCGTGTCGCTCGCCCTACTGATGCTCAGGCGCACATTGTTGCTGGATTCGGCCTTCTCGATGGCTGTGCGGGTCCGGAAACCCACGTACCTGTCGCCCCACTGGACCCCACCGTCGCGCGTGAAGGTGACCAAGTCATGAAACTCAGTGCTGCCCGCTGGCTGGAAG
>NW_009724379.1:28365-28579 GCF_000703405.1 Apaloderma vittatum
CCAGCCTCTGTGGGAAGAGAGAAAAGGGTTTTCAGAGACACTTGCCTAACGAGGCCCTGCTGTTAGCATGCAAAAGCTAGAGCGTGGTGGTCATCCAGTCACAGGCCTGGAATAATGAGCCGCCCGCATTGCGTCGGCTCCTTGTTTGCAGTTGCAAAGTGACACGAAAATCAGCAGCAAAAACATACTGAAGTGCCTCTGTAGTGGCGGGGGG
>NW_009724379.1:28690-31966 GCF_000703405.1 Apaloderma vittatum
AGGGAAACACAGCCGTGCCATAGCAAGGGAGCAGCACCAGGCAGAGCAACTACCCAGCACCAGGACGACCGCTCACAGACCCCACAATTCACATCCACCTCTCGGGCAGGGGGTCCCCACCCCCTCCCCCACCCCAGGTCTGCAGCTGGCTGCTGCAGGTGAAGGGAAGAAGAGGACTGAGAGAAGTGGCAGCCTTCATTCATGCATCGGAGAGGTGGCAGTGGTTATAAAATCCCAGGATGGAGGCAACTGAAAGAGAAGCTGGTTGGTCCTGTTCTTCACACAGCACAGCTTTAGTTCTTGCCCAGATCACAGATCCAGGATGGCTTTACGCAGTTATCCTCACACATCCACCACTCTGCAAGCCAGTCAATACATTTTGACTTGTCGGCCCCCAGCACTTTGTTTGTTTACGGGAGTTGAAAACCAGCTGTCTATTAGTAAATTTGAGGATAATATATTCCCAGTTGACTGGCTTACGTTTTGGGTCAGAGTATTTCCATCTCTCATTCGTTCTGAGCTGCAGAGACAAATGTTTTCTTGTCTTCCAATCACTTCAGTGCAGCCAGCAGATTTAGCAGGCGCATTGTTTTCTACCGGCAACATCCTCAAGAAATGCTCCCTTTCCAGGAGGCTCTGCAGGGTGTCCCACACCGTGTGGCAGCTCTTCTCCCTCCCTGGGCAGTGCTGACCATCCCACCATTCCAGCAGTTGGCACAGCCACCACTGTGAGGGCGTACCCCAGCAAATGACCAGTAGAAACAGGAATGTCTTCTGGATTAGCACGGAGCTTCAGCCTGCCACTGGCTGTACAGTTCAAGAGATGAGCTGGGAGCTCGCCGAAACCTGCAGAGCTGCTGCCATGGACCAGACCGGCCACAGCATGGACACCACCGTATCTGGAGACTTCGAGAAAATATCTCTGCAGTCCCACAGTATCACTGTGCCAGAGCTCGAGGACATGTAATCACTGAGAAAACAGGTCAATCTTTGGGATTAAAGCCTCTTGCAGCATGTTAAGTGATTACCCAGGAGAGGAGCGCAAGATCCAGGTTGTGTCCCCTGCAGGACTGCTGCATCTCATTCCCACATAAGCCCATACCTTCAGATCCTGCAGCAGCCCTCCTGCCCTGGCAAGTGTGCTAACGGGCCCAGCTCAGAGCACCACTGTCCCTAGAAAGTCAACTTAACTTCAGCAAGACCAGTTGACTTTGTAAAGTTTTATCTCCAGCTGGCCTGGGCAAGGAAGCTTCATGAAGGGACTTCTCCCGACTACCGTGCAAAAGCCAGGGGTGTTTCTCTGGTCCTCAACTCAACATGGCACTTAGGTTAACACACAAAGACTGTTCTTCCTTTGGGACTTTGTATAAAAGGAGAGAAGCCACAAGTAAAAGCGGGCAGATCTGCAAAACCTCTCTACAAGAATACAGCCACCCCTACCTCACTCACCCTGCCTGCCCTCTCCTTCCGCAGGCAGCCAGGGACTGAAGTCCCTGCCAGGCGCTTGAGATCAACACAAGTTCAGGGACATCTGCTCTCATCCATAGCACATCTCTCTTCTGGCTACAGCTTCTCAACCATCCTGTAGATAGATTTACAGGTTTGAACATCATCTGTGCTGGTTCAGCTAAAGAGTTTCTTACCCTGGCAGACTGGCAAATGATTAGATCTTAACTTGAAACGTGTCACTAAATTTACTTTTTTTTTTTAAACCATTTCTGTAGCCATAAACCTCTCTTGCTCTTTCTTAGCACCTTCCATCTGAGTTTCTCGGGACATTTCAAAAACATTACTCTGGAAAAAAATATCAGATTCAGTTGCAACGGAACAAAACTCAATTATTTTCTCCACAATTTTCTTGAGCTGCTTCAGCTTTCCTAGTTATAGGAAGAGCACCTAGGAATTTCTTAGGAGTTGACAAAATGTGCTCAATAGCAGATGATGTCTCTGGGACAAGCACGAGGGACAACTACCTCTCCATCACATCTTCTGGGATTGCTAGGCAATTCTGCAGCATCTCAAATTTTAACAAGAGTAGAAGTGACACATTTTAAAATCTAAACATTTAATCTCAATGCTTCTACAAGTGGCAAAGAGAAGGGCTGATACGTGGCCTTATAGCAGACCAAATGCTGCTGAGCTCATGAGGAAGATGCCACTGAAACCAGATGAGAATGTGCCTTTAGTTCTTTACCAACTAATGTCCCTACCTGCTTCTGGAAGTTATATAGCAAAGATAGCTATACAGCTCCAGACAGAAGAGCCTCTGAAAGAAGGTCAAAAGCGAAGGGAAGGAAAAGGAAGAAACCAGTAAGATTTTAATCAGAATACAATACAGCTTTGAAGTTTGGTCTCTCACACATCTTGCCAATGAAGAGAACAAAAAACAAACACAACCCAAAAATTCCTATCTATCTCAACCTTTCAGTAGAGCTCCCTGATTGTTTATAACCTTTGCATTCTGCAAATCTGTGGCCTCATAGGAGCAATCATCCCATCTTCATTCTCCTGTAGAGCAGGACTTAAGATAGCAAGGCCTGAGTGGGACTGAAGTAATTCACAATCCATGCAAAATCCCTAATGCCCTACCTGTCCTCTCCAAAGCTGATGTATTTCCACTACGTTTGAAATGGAGGAGCCCTTTGGCAGAGCAGAGTACCAGATGCAACAATTACAGGTCCTAGTTCAGCTTGGTCACGGACAACGTTGTGGTTCCAGCCAGCTGCTCAGCGCCTCCTTGCAGAGGCAGCGAGGACCATTTCTGACTTGTGTCTTCTGCGGGCTTCTGACACTGTTGAGATGCTTGCTGTTTCTGGTGGCCAGGCCAACAGATGCCCTGTGTTTTGCTCTCCTGGTCTGGCGAATGGAGGTAAGGTTTACCCAAGGCAGGCAAAGAGGCTTCAAGGCCCATGGGCTGCCGATGGAGCACTGCCCATAGCCCAGCGCCAATGCTGGGGCGACATATCATGGGAGTGGCCGCCTGTGTCCTTGGAAGGACGCTGGAAGCACTGCTCCTCTCCTTAGCCGCCCCCGGCTTTGCTCCTGCCACAGCCACCCCTCAGACTTTGCACCTGCACGCAACGGGGCACGGAGGCGTTTTGCACCAGTCTACTGGGAGCTGCAGGCAGGCTGCCGGGTAACTCCATTTTTTGTGCAAGCAAGGGTGAGCACCGAAAGCAGCCCCAGTTATTTGCAGGTGACCTCTTGCAGGGGGGCCAGGCATGCGGGGAGAACGTCCCCAGAGCCCCCCTGCGCCTCGAGTACTCACCCAGAGCT
>NW_009724379.1:32228-38547 GCF_000703405.1 Apaloderma vittatum
ACAGAGAAGCGGCTTTGGGGCCCGACGCCCGAGCGCACGTTGCAGCCAAAGCGCAGGCTCTCCCCCTCCAAGACATTGCTGGCGTTGTTGATAATCTCCAAGGAGATGCTGGTCTCTAAGGAGAGAAATGCATACACACAGGGAAGATGATACACACTCGCCACTTCTCGGTCTGTAAGAAGGACGCTGCTGGCCAGAGAGGCTTTCTACCAGGTGCAGGAAACTGCCCACGTGTTTGGGTCCAGGCACGTCTTAACCTCATGCGTGACCACATCCAAAACCAGCCTGTGGGCAGCGAGCTGCTCCTGGTGACTTGCACACTCAAAGGAGCTGTAGGCCAAAGCTGAGAGAAATCTTTCTGCCTATGGCTCACGAGACATTCGCACGTCTTCTGGTCGCAGGTCCAGGATGGGATCACGGCAAAACTTGAGGGAACTTGTGTCGCTACAACATGCACTGCATGCAACCGGCTCTGCCAAAAAGAGTTTCCAGCTCTCTGAATTTTTCAATTTACATCATCTTGATCATCATCTTGCCACATCCACTCATATACCACCTTTTGGGAGAAGCTCTCCCCAACTCCCATTGCTAGTGATACTAGAGGTAGCTATCAACATCTGGTAACACCACAAAAAAGTGGTATCCTGAGCTTCCCAGGCAGGTAAGGCTTTACAGCTGCTTGAAGATACTGAGTGCTGGTTACTCCTGACATCTTCCATTGGAGTTACGGACACTTAGCACCCTTGCAAAATCACCACTTCTTTTTTCTAGAGCTGGTAATTTATCAAACGGCAAAACCTAAATCTGTCTGAATGGAGCCTGTGCCTAGAAGTACTACATTTTAGGCATTTGTCCAGCGTAAGATTTCCAGCTAGAGTAATTTTCAAAGCCAAACAAATGAGACCAAATATTGGCAGGAGAGAAAAGAAACAGAATTTCTTTTGGAGAAATGAGGAAGGGAAAAAAAGCTAGAAGAAAAGAGCTGCATTTCCATACAAACCTAAGAGATAGGAGACAAACACTGCAGAAAATCTTCTTGCAGCTATGCTCTGCTTGCTCAAAGCCCACTGCCAGGGTAGCCTGGGCAACATTTGCATGGTTCATCATGCCACAGCTACCTGAGTTTCAGGGAGAAAAACAAGGAATGAGTCAGTGGACCTTCTCCTCTTACCCTATTATTTCTGTATTCATCACATTTGCCTGACAAACATAAAAGGTGTTCAGACAAGCCTCTGGCAGGGTTCTTCTCACCAGGGTGGGCAGACACCAAGTGACCACAACAGAGCTCCATGCTGAAGAGGAAATGTCTTGTAAGAGGAAATGTCTTGTAAGACAGCTGAACAACAGCCACCAAACAGCCTGCAGGAATCTAGCACCTCTTAGGATAAAACAAGGCCAAGTCAGTCTCCCTGTTACACCTGCTGAGTACTTTAGAGCTCCCAGCTCCCTGCAGAGCAGGTTGAGGAGAGAGGTGCAAGGAGCAAGTCAGAGGCTGTCACACATCACCTTCAGCTCAAGGACAAAAGTGCCATCTCAGCATCATTACCGAGGTGGGAGCATGTTTCGCCACCTACGAACCTGATGCATATCATTCCTTCTTTATCATTCCCTTCCCATAAAAAACCCCCACCATCTTGCCAGTTTGGATTTCAAGCCTCCACAGCATGCAAACTCTTATCCTCCCTCTTTCCCACCACTGAAGTCTGGGCACATCACGCCTCACCAGCTAGCTGCCCAGTAGAGCACTGGCCCCAGGAGGGGATGTGCAAGTCTCTACTTACTGAGCGGCAGGACAGTGATGGGGATGTTCTTCGGCCGCTTGCTCTCCTTGTCAATGAAGTCCCCCGTCACGGTTTTCTCCCGCTCAGTCACCCGGCAGTTGTACTTGCCACTGTCCTCAAGGCGGAGGCGGTAGATCTTCAGCACAAAAACGTTGTCGCTTTCTTTGGCTACCTTGAGCTGGCCCAGGGCCTCACGCTGGGCAAAGTCATTATTGAGCACCGGCACGGCGTTGGGTCCCAGGCTGGCGATGAGGGAGCTGTTGAAGGCCCAGGAGATGGAGAAGTAACGGTCAGGGACATTCTGTGCCTCCAGAATGCACCGAAACTCCACCGGCTCACCCACGATGTACGTCCGCTTCTCCGTCTCCAGACGGACACTGAATTCCTTATCTGTGGAGAAACAGACCAACTCATGTCAGCATGGTAAAGCCCATCAGGAGACCCAGCACACCTCCTGCGACTACCTGCACGGCCAACATCCCTTGGTTAGAAGGGATCCCACAGCTGGAAGGGTTAGGGGCTTGCTTTTGCTGTGAGAGCTACAGGAGAGGCAGCTTGCTGCCCAGCAAGGCTTCCCCAGTGATAACCCTTTCCTCCAGGCTTTACTCCTGGGAGCAGCTCTGCTGTGACACCAGCATCCATTGGAACTGTGGGACATGACATGGATCCTAGTCCTACCCAGACCCTGCTCAGCCAGGGTCAGCGCCTTTGGGAATATCAGAGAGGAAGAAAGAGCTCAGCTGGGTCTTTAGATCCTTAGCAGGAACCTGTGCTTCAGGCTGGGAGAATTTTGACTTGCAAATTGACCTTGTGCAATACACAAAAGTGCTTGCTCAAAGTAATAGTTTTAGTTTCTGCTGTGTCACTCTTACCTCCTCACTCACAAAAATTCTCACTGCCTGTGTAAGCACCAAGTGCTTACAGAATGTTAGAATGTTAAAATCACAGAATGTTAGAATGTCAGGGGTTGGAAGGGACCTCAAAAGATCATCTAGTCCAGCCCCCCTGCCAGAGCAGGATCACCTACAGTAGGTCACACAGGAACGTGTCCAGGTGGGTTTTGAATGTCTCCAGAGAAGCAGACTCCATAATCTCCCTGGGCAGCCTGTGCCAGTGCTCTGTCACCCTCACAGTGAAAAAGTTTTTGCTAATATTTTTGCGGAACCTCCTATGTTCCAGCTTGTGCACATTACTCCTTGTCCTGTCACTGGATGCTGCAGAAAAGAGCCTGGCTCCGTCCTCCTGACACTCACCCTTGATGTATTTATAAACGTTTATGAGGTCACCCCTCAGCCTCCTCTTCTCCAAGCTAAAGAGACCCAGCTCCTTCAGCCTTTCCTCATAAGGGAGATGTTCCACTCCCTTCACCATCTCTGTGTCTCTGCGCTGGACTCTCTCCAGCAGTTCCCTGTCTCTCTTGAGCTGAGGGGCCCAGAACTGGACACAATATTCCAGATGTGGCCTCACCAGGGCAGAGTAGAGGGGCAGGAGGACCTCTCGCGACCTACTAGCTACTCCCCTTCTAACACACCCCAGGATGCCATTGGCCTTCTTGGCCACAAGGGCACATTGCTGGCTCATGGTCATCCTGCTGTCCACCAGGACGCCCAGGTCCCTTTCCCCTACACTGGTCTCCAGCAGGTCAGTCCCCAACCTATACTGGCACAAGGGGTTATTCTTTCCCAAGTGCAAAACACTACAGTGTTTGTTTTAGCTCCTGTGTCAGCCCCAGGTTGCTGACCGTGCCAGGAGACAGGGCCTGCCACCCAAGCCCGCTTGCTGCCCCAGTGTCCCCTGGTTGCTTTTTGCTGACATTTGGCCTGTTTGCAGGCAGTGCTTGGGCCCTCCTTGCCCTGCTTCACCCTGCCAGCAGCCTCCCAAGTGGGACGCATGCCAAAGCAGGGAGCCAAGCCACAGACACCTAACAAAGCACAGTCCCATTTTATACCACCTCCCACCACCCAACTAAGCAAGCAAAAGCGGAAGAGACACTGACCAGTGGCTTGCACGTTGATGATGGCACCTTGGGAACGCTTGCGGGTCATGGCATACCAAGACTTGTCAGGGTCCTGGATCCACTCTGCTGCCTCGCAGTAGAACTCGCCCTGATCCGATGGGTGAAGGTTGTAGATGGTGAGCTTTGAGGTTGTCTCCCCAACTTTGTCCAAGCGAACATCCCCTGTGGCTTGCCGCTGAGCATAGGTGCTGCCAGCCCGCAGGACAAAGTCGCGGCTGAGGGAGATGACCTCCACAGGCGCCTCACTGCCTCGCTGCCGGTACCAGGCGATGGAGACATGGCTGTGTTGGGCTGTGCTCTTAGATACCTCGCACTTCAGTTCCAGGGAGTCGTGTTCCACTTTGTTCAGTGTCTGTGGGACTGCCGTCACTCGCAGTGAGTCAGGGATCACTGCAGCAAAGGAGGATGGGGAAACACAGCCCGAGAGTTATCAACACTGAAATGTTGAGTCTGAAAAGCTCAGATGCATTAAAGGGGAGCTGGGGGAGAGGTTTAGTTTTGCAGTTCTAATTAATTGTTAATCGCAGAATCATAGAATGGTTTGGGTCGGAAGGGACCTTAAAAACCATCTAGTTCAAATCCCCCTGCCATGGGTAGAAACACTAGACCAGGCTGCTCAAAGCCCCATCCATCCTGGCCTTGAACACTTCCAAAGGGTGTTAAGTATTAGCAAGGCCCTGTGAGCTCATGTCCAGCCCCTCAGAAGAGGAGAACCATCTCCAAAGCCCTTGTCTGGAAAAAACTGTGATCTGCAGCACATACTCCATTGCTGTGCTTAAATTCCTGCTCATTGGTCCCATGGCTCAATGGGACTGCACAAGGTTTTCCACCATGCTGCAAAGCAGCATAGCTTAATATATCCACTTCCTATTGAAGCATTTTGTCATGGGTAGCCTCCCCTTCATGAGTGGAGGTGACACATCATGACACCCCTCCAGCCACTCCTTAGCCCTGCACAGTGGTCTCTGCCCCTCAGTCTCCCCTGGGGCCAAGCTTAACATACTTAGTTCCTTTAATCTTCTATCATAAAAAAAGTCAGGAGATCCAGTTCCTCTCTCTTTCGTTCATATCCTTTCAAGTTTTAATGAGCTCCTCAGGCCAAAGGAAGGGGTTTCTGCATTCTGGAGGAAAGTGGCTCCTCTGAGGGCAGCAATGCAACTGCAGTATGCCCAGTGCCTGCTCCAGGGATGCAGCCACATCAAGGTACGCAGCAATAAAACTGCCGGCCACTCTTCTGGAGGAAAGAAGTACAGCCGCTAAAATCATAATGAAAAAAAATTGCAGTCCCCCCAACCTTGATTTGACTTTAGCATCTTAATTTTAGCAAGAGGTTCACCAGAAGGTAGACCTTCTCAAAAAAGAAACCTTTCTATACTTTGTCATCTCAAGGAACATTCTGTGGAAAGAAGAATGCAAACCTTCTCCCCAGCTCTGCAGACAAGACAGCACCAGAGAACCTGTTAATGTCCATGGTTTCACCACGTATTGGTGGAATATAATTACCATATCATCTCAGTTCAGTTTCATTGACAGCACTGGAAGGTTCGACAAAATTAGCTGAGCTGCTGAAAGCTGCATCTGTTTCATTCGGGCATGGCTACAGAAAGCAATGAGCTGCAGTGAAGACAACCACTGGCATTATTTCTGGCAGAAAAGTCAAAGCAGTAGAGAGGAAAGAAAAAAAGCCACATGATCAAGTAAACAAGAAGGAAATCTTTCTGCATCCAGAGTGGATGGGGGCATTTGCTTTTACCACATGTTCACTACCCAGGGAATTTACTGTCCCTGACAGGGAAAGTACCTGGCAAGGCCATTTACATTGTAGGCCATTACCCCTGGTCCCGCAGCCACGTCTCCTACTCTCCCCCTCTTCCCCTCACCAGGGCTCCCATCCTCTGCCCACTGGCAATGGCCTCTGGTAGACCATGCTTAGGAATCCACCTCGCTTTGACTTTCCCCCTTACCTCTCACTCCCAAACCAGTGGTGACAGCGGCAACTAAACTTGCCAGTTCACGCTGACTGCACGGTGAGATTTAAATTTCTCATTTTAAATCTTGCTGAATAATTTCCAGAGCCACATAGCTCCTTTCTCTTTGCCCTCCAGCCATGGGCTCTCATAACTTTTCTTATGTTATTTAAATAAATTAAACCTGATCATCATCTTGCTGGAGTTACCTTCCTGTCGAGCTGCTTCAAACACAGAGCTTCTGCTACAGCAGCCTCCACAGCTTATGGGGTGGAAGTGGCTATCTGTAAGAAAGTATGCCTGTCCTCCTTCCCCCAATCTGAGAGCCCGGGGTACCCCACCAGGTGCCTATGTGCCCCACCCCCTAGCCCCTAGGTAGGGTTACTCGCCCTGGGAGCCTTCCTGGCTCTGCAGGTGAAGTACAGGGCAGGCACTCGGCTTGCCAGAAGTGGAGCTGCCCGCTCCCCAGGAGTGATCTCAGGAAGCCTGTCCAAAGGCTGGGCCTCATGCAATGGCCATACCATCAGCAGGCTAGAGGCTGGGCAACGGGCTTG
>NW_009724379.1:38578-44050 GCF_000703405.1 Apaloderma vittatum
ACCGTGACTTTGTACTTCCAGGTCATAACGTGGCTGGAGGGTTAGCATCTTTTACATCATATGGGCAAGCTACTGCAAAGTGCATTCCCAAAGAGAAATCAGGAGGCGGCAGCATGCTGTAAAAGAGTCTAATTTCATGCTGTGATGAATTCTTCCTGCTCTTCTGGTTAAAAAAGGCAACCAAGATCCTCCTCATTAGAGGAACAGGTAAGACCTTTTGGGTCGCACACAGCCTTTGTCTTAAATCAGCCTGGCAAACACATACATTTGGTCAGTGACACCTTCCTAACCAGGAGGACTAGAGACCCACCGGCCAAATGAAAGCCCAGTTTCTGAAGCATCAGATGTAGGGAGGGACAGGCAAGAGCCCTGAGCTGTCCAGGCCAGCGGCAACGCTCCGCGCTTCGCATCACCGCTCTTGCGCTTGGCCAGTGATGCACAAACAACTTTTTTAGTTGCACTGCGAGATGCGCTTCGGGTACCAGGTTTGGGGAGGGGGGGAAACAGATAGGAGGAAGGGGAAAATGCGGTTCTCAAGAGGCAGCCAAACATGGCAGCAGGTCACAGCTCATTTCAGAAGCCCAACCAGCATTTCGTTCTGAGTGCTGCAGAGCACTGGGGACTCCCGCAGCGGGGCCGCGGGTCTGCTGGGGCTCACAGAATCGCAGAATGTCAGGGGTTGGAAGGGACCTTGAAAGATCATCTAGTCCAAACCCCCTGCCAGAGCATCATCCCAAGGTACAGAGTCTGCTGGCCTGCACCAACAAGAGGGCTACAGGCATGGCTTATCCCATCAGACTGGAAAAGATCAGGCCTGGAAGTCATGGAGAGAAAAGCAAGCAAGGAACACCACAAAGGCGCTCTCCAGGGCACGAGAGCACACCTGGGGGAGGTGTTATCACAGAGAAGTTCCTCCCAACTCAGATATCCTGCTCAGGCTTCAAGGATATCAGTTTGCAGATCAGGACATGAGTAACTCACCCTGTGGCATTCACCTGGGAGCCCTGGCTCCACTGCCAGCCATCATGCTGCCGAGCTGCCCACACTCATGCTACAGCCACCTGCCGTGGGGAGCACCAGGCTTTCTGGGGGCACTCTGCAAGCTGAACTCCACTTGAAAACACGGGTAAGCTTAGATGAGAGTCATCGCAGTGAGTCCACACCTGAATCAGAGCCAAGAGGGGTGCTGTAGGACACATCATCTCATCTGCTCCTGCTCACCCAGCTCCTGCTTGTTTCTCCCCTCTTCTCAATGTGCCATCCAGGTAGCCTGCCTTGCACTTCCCCCAGTGTCCATCCTTGCACCCTCCTTGCCCTCTAAAACAAGTCCATCTCTGCAGCTGTCACAACCCCCCAGAGGCATCACCAAAGCTCCTCTCTCTCCAGCTTCACAGTTAAGTTTGACAGTAAGTGGCTGAAAACCACTTTCTGGGAGCAAACCCACTGCACTACCGCCATCCGTGAGCCAGTATGCTGAGCCTGGCCACAGCCAACAACTGCACTGATCTTGTACTTAGAGCACTGAAAAAAAAAGTCAAGAAATACAGCATTTCCTATTAGCCCCCAAGCCACAAGTTACTGCAGCAGGCACTGGGACAGGTACTTGGCCGTGGGTGGGCTGCTAAGGACAGAGTGCTCACAACGCCTGCCAAGTTTTGAAAGCTCCTGAAATATTAAATGTAAATATTGCCACTAGAGGGTGTCAGGGACCTAGCCAGGGAGAGTCCCAGGGCCCTGCTGCCAGGACAAGAAGGAAAAGGAGGAGGAAGCCTGGAGACGCTCCCCTCTTGCCATGGTGGTTCCTATCAGCATTCCCTCTGCAGGAAACCTGCACACGTAGCTCCAGTCAAACCCACCTCAAATGCAGGTACCTCAATAACGTGCAACTGAAGAGCACTTGAAGAGCTAATTAATAATTAAGGCTACCTTTAGGACAAGAAACTGCCTTCTGGTCTCCCAGAAAACAAACAGGGAGCAGAGACTAGAGTTCCTTAGTCTTGATTTGATGCACACCTCAACATGCTTTCCTCGAGTGCCAGGACCAGTTCCATTTCCAGCAGCTCTCGGCACCATGCTGAACTCTGCCCATGCAGACAAAGACGACCCAGATGTCTCCCTTTTACCCCAGGCTGGCTCTGGTTCATCCTTGGGTATCCAAAACCCCATCCACCTCCAAGGGGTAGGTTATCAAAGCTTTTATGTGTCAGACACAAATCTGTGAGCTACTAACATTTCATCTACTCCCAGGCAAGGCAGCAAACTTGTCCAAGATGCTGTTTCCTTGTGAAGTGATGCAGGAGGCTCCCTAGCTAAAGCTGGTAAAACAATGCTGTGAAAATCATTTAGCACCATGGCAGCTTTAGACTGGAGGCTCTTCAGGAGTAAAACAACTTAAACAGGCAACCCAGCACTGTGGAACGACCTCAGGGCCAGTGTAGGACAAGTAAAACCCACCAACCTCCTCTTCTCTTAGATTTTGTTACAGCTTTTACTCACTGATATATTTCAGAGGCACCCTATGGTGGTACCGTGTCCCCAGCTGCCCACTTCATACTGTCCAGATGGAGCTAAGCTTGCCAAGTGTCAAGCATGAACTATTTAAGAAGAACAAATATGTCTACTCCCTACTCCTAGGGAGCTGCTTCTGCTGAGAAATACTGCTCTGGATTTTGCAGGGAATTAGTGCAACAGTTATGTTTCCATCTGCCCCGCGGTATGTTGTTGCCCCACAGGGATCCCAGCTCAGCACTACAAACATCCTTCCTCAACCCCTCTGGCTGTGTGTGCAAGACAGAAACAAGCTGCTCAAGAAGAACTGCAATGTCAGTGCCACCAGCCCAGAGGTGCGCACTGGCAAGCACCAAATGGCACCGTGAACAGCCACATATGAGAATGGCAATGAGAGCTGTGGGGATGCAGCATTTTGTTATTACCCTCTGCAATCGGCTAACCCTCCTGCAGTCACCTGTGTCATCCCAGGGAAGAAAAGAAGGTTGGCGACCAGAGTCATCCCAGTGCCACAAAAACAGATGGAAGAGACCTGTCCTCTCACCCGCTGCTGCAAGCTCACAGGGAGCTCCTTACATCCCTACCCCACACCATTATTGATTTCCACTCCTTACAGGATCCAAATACTTGTGCATGTGTGTGGCAGGAGAAAGGGGGTGGTGATAAGGCAGGAAAGATATCTAGATTAGCAATGTAATCCTCTCAAGCACTCATGCCTGGCAATTAGCTCTACATGCCAATCCATACCTGCTGCCTCACACCAGACACCTCTCTTTCTCATCAGTCAAAAACTCATGTCATGCCTTCAGCAAGGAGGAAAATACACGCTGTGTTAGCTGCAAAACTGATGAAGATCCTCAAACGCCACTTTTGACAAGTGGACAAAACTGAGCAGATCATGTCACCATAGTGTCTTTTACTTGCCTCGTTTTCAAGTCTCAACTACAGAAACTTGGAGGTGGCCTGAGGCAGGAGAGGAAAGCTGTGTTCCTGCTGTTGGTGCTTTTAAGTTTCCTCCACTGCCCAAAGTCCTACCCGAGACCAGAACTTGAGGAGGCAAACCTACCACCCCAAGGTACACTTTCACCTGTGACTGAAGGTTTGGGGTCTCTGTGCAAAACTTTTCCTCTTCTCTCCCTCGCCTACTGACCCATAGCAAAGAGCTCCTTGCGCTACAGGGAAAACGTAAAGCAGGTGTTATTAATCTGGTTGGTTTGAGGATTACTTTCTTTCAGTAAAGCCTCACCTGCACTGAGAAATAAGGATGGTTAAAGACAGGTTTAAATGTAAGGTAGCTAAAAGGCTACTAATTGTTAAACTAAATTAAAAAGAAGTCTGAATTAATCTGTGAATTCACTTCAAGTTCCTGAAGGGGTGAGCAGAACTTGCGCTGTGGTCTAAGAAAAAGCAGCAAGGATGTACTTTTAACCTCACAAAAATATTTAAGCCTTATTTTATATGAAAAGTTGAACTATGAAGTCACTCTCCATTGCTGCACAATCAAGAAATGCATGGCAAAGCACTGAAGTCACTTGCAATTGTATCACTGCAGCATTCTATGGCAAGAGCAGGAAAATAACTTAAAATAAATAAAATTTAAAAATAAAAAAGAAATTAAAATAAAATAACATAAAGTAACATAAAATCATAAAATAAAATAAAATAATAAAATATAACATAAAATAATACATTCCCTGTTTGCATGCTTGCAAGTTTTTGAAAAGGCAATTTTTTACTGATTTAGCTGCTGGCAGAAGGCAAGAGGGGAGATGAAGAGTTAAGTAAGACGGCATGGCAGTTTTTTCACAGTAGTAGTAGTAATAAATCCCCAGATTACAATAGCATCCTTGTTGGTACACTAATGACTGGCTGGAACAATTATGCCAACAGAAACGCATCTCCCAAAGCAACTGGGTGAGTTCACACGGCCAGTGAGAAAGGGCACAGCAAAAAACCAGAAGTAACTACTGTAGAAGAAAGGGAAAAGAGAATCAGATAGAAGATGCAAAACCTTGAAATTAGGTCAGCTTTCTGACTTGGGGCCTGAACTTCTCCTTGCTTGCTGTGGGCTCAGTTAGTCACGCACCCAGCCTGCCCCATACACCCACACTGGAGGCTGTTACTGTGATGTGACCTGCGAGAGGAGCTTCCCACCAGAGGCTGCACACTCATGCCTCGTGGCACCCCCTCGCCAAGATGGTGCGGTCACAAGCCACTGGGCCCACCCCAGGCACACAGGGCAGTGATGCCGTGATGCCCTCCCGCAGCTCCCCATGCTCCCCACAACTCCAGAGGGGTTGGCAGTAGGCACCTCGTGGCTCCACTGGCAACTCCTTCCCTGTGTGCCCAGTGCGGGTGCGCAAGGGGAAAAGACGTGCTCAGCCCCAGCTCCGGCTTGTCCTTGATGGACCCAAGGGTGCTACAGTTTTCCCAGCTGCTCCTGAGAGCTTCAGCTCCAGGAGAAAGGACACCCACCTTTCCCTTGCCCCTGGGCCCACCCGTGAGTGGTGAATGCTTCTTCAGAATTGCTGCTCCTCTTCCCTTTCCTGTTTCGGATGCAGTATGCTGGGTGCTGGGAGCACACTGACACCTACCACCTCTTTCCTTGTGCCCCCTCGGCCCTATGCCCTCAGATAAAGCTGCTTTGAGGAGCAGGGGAAGGCAGGCTTCTGCTAACAAGATCCTTCTCCTCCCTCCACCCACTCAGTCCCAAAGCACCCCAAGGAGCATCTGGTTATTAGGACAGCTAATTTAGGTGGAGAAGTTCAAGTGACCTCATTATACAGGAGGAAAAAAAAAAAAAAAGACAAGAAGCCAGAAAGGGGTGGTAGAAGGACACGGCAGCACCCAGCAGTGAGAGTCGTCATTTGCTCATTAAGCAAAAATTAGCTGGAGCATCAGTGGAGCGAACACTGACAGGCAGCCGAGGGGCAGAGACGCTGGGGACGCCAAGGCGCGGGGGGG
>NW_009724379.1:44081-56904 GCF_000703405.1 Apaloderma vittatum
CACAGAGCACGGGCCCCAGGTTTGCCTCCACCTCCCAGCCAGGGCAGGGTAGAAAACCTTTACCCCCTCACCCACACGGGTGTGGGGTTTTTTACAATATGCAAGGCAGATGCGTCTGTAGGGAGTGAGCAAAGCAGCCTGCAAGTTAAAAAAGGCATGAGGTAGTGGCAGAGATGACATCCAAAGGGACAGGGGGTTTCCCTTCCCTGTCGATCACACCGACTGCTCACCCATGGAGGCAATAACCTCCAACAGCAAGCTAAGGTGAGCCAGCTCACAAATCCTTCTTTCCCCACATCCCTTCTTCTACAATCTCACCTTTGTGAGGGTTTAGCTCTCCCTCTGATCCCGAGCTCCACTGGCGAGCTACTGCAGCTTAAAGCAAGCCTAAGCCATTGCAAACACAAGGGCAGAGCACATCTGCACACACCTTTTCCACCAAGGGCTAAGCTGATGTGTTTTACTTAACAGCACTTGTGAGCTAAGAGCAGGGACATGGGAATTTGCTATGGCTTAAACCACCACAGGGCGACCTGCTAAGCCACAGCCTCCTGGAGTCTGCAGGACAGCCAGGGAAAAAGCAAAAAACCCCCAGCAAATATGAAGCCAAGGAGCTGAAACAGCCTGGGCTTCTCTGAAGCTATGCATGCCGCGCTGTCTTAACGTTTTACACCTCTGAAGCTGAAGTTAAGAAATGGTAGAACTGGGAAGCTTAGAAAATCCTCTTTTCTGCAACTTTTTGAACGCCGTATTTCATTTAAACTAGTGCACTTAGGCAGGCAATACAAACAGCTGAACAGGGAGTGCTGTGTAGTATAGTTTCAAAAACAATCAAAACATATCTCAGGCCATATTCCCCCTGGAATATAACAATGTCCGTGGTGCTTTATAGTCAGGTGAGTTGCCCTTCTCAAAAATCAATTTTCAGCGAGGATTCTACTCTGCTTCAACTGTACAAGTAAGACCAGGCACAACATTGGAGATAAGAATGCAAGAGCTGCTTTCAGAGATTACAGCCACTGCTTCAAGAGCTCAGCAGAGATCAGACACGAGGGTCAAGGCGTGCATACGGGAGCTGTTTTTCCTTCATTAATGCAATAATGCAGGTTTTGAGACCTTGCAAGTGCCTTTCTGCCATCTGCTTTTGTGGACCTGATCTGTCCCAAGAGCTGCGAAGCACAGGACCAGAGTTTCCAACGACCCCTTCTGGCCAGTCACTCCATAGGCTCAGCAGCAATGATTTGTTTTTGTCTTTGGGGCAAGACAACATAGACCAGCAAACCCTTGGGAGACAATTTTTGCAAGGAGCAGTTTTTAAACTAAGGACTCTAAAGGCTCCCAAGCTGAGAAACTCCGAAATCCACCTTCCTTCTGAACACACAAGAATGGAGCATTTCAGCCCTCACAAGCAAAGCACCAAACGAAGGACAGAAATAGGCTTTATTCTCTATATAGCACAACTTTCTGTTCATTGCAGGTCTGAGTCTTAAATTCCCACAGGAACACAAAGTGAAAAAGCTCGCATCCTGATGCAGATAGGGAAGAGACCAAAATCGCATCCTCTTCAAAAGCAAATCACCGACAGACAAAGGGTGGCTAATAAGTAGGTGAGAAAAAGTTTTGAAATCTAAGAAAAAAAAAAATTGCCCACACGAGGACAGTGGAAATTTTTTTTTTCCTCTGTCAGTTCTGTTTAAAGCATGGAAATTGTTCATAACATTATACAAGCATGCGTCTTCACCAGACAACAACCATCTACTGAGCCACAAAGTCAGCATGAGCTGGAGGGATTTCTTGGGAGCTGGAACGATGTTGGCTCTTTTAGATAGTTCCAAGCTACCTTTCTCCAACAAGGTTTTGGCAGCTCAGAACCACTATTCTCAAGCTGGCACTATCGAGACGAATGAAAGGCACGATCTGGCTCTTGCAGGATGGAGTCCAAGTTCTCCAACCACTAGGACCACCTGCTTTCCTCCTGCACTAGAGACTGTGGAAAGCAGAATTGAGTAATGCAAATTCAGCCAAACAGCTGACAGATTTCTGCCATCTGATCAAGGTATTGTAGATAAAACCAGGTAACATCCACTTCTGCAAACCTATTTTTCTGAGGAGATTTTTTTCTACTGTACTTCTGCAATTTTGCCTCTTATGCATGTGGCTATGGCCGTCACTCCTGTTTAAACTCTTCATGCTCCAAAGCCTCTTCTAGTTCAGGTGGCAGTGATTTGGGGGACAGTGGATAAGAAGAGGGGAGGTGAAATGCTGTGCTTGGAAGGGTTTTCAAGACTGTGCAAAAAAGGTGTTCTCTTGCTCCAGCAATCAGCTAGTCTTGCACACGCAACCAGCTGAGTTTCTGCACCAGAATGCTTGGTATCTTTATACTGAAATATTTTAATAAAGATATTTATTTTTAAATTCATTGATCTGGACATTTAAAAGCATACACTGCCCTTCCTTTCTTCCCCTTCCCCATTTCCATCTTCTCTCAGATTTCTGTGAATCTCTCTGGCTATCACCCCAGTGACAGATGGTCACCATCAAGCTGTTCTTCCCACAATAAAGCATTGTCTGCAAGGGTTGAGCAGCATCCCCACACAAAGCTACAGAAGGGAACATCACTTTTGCCTAAACACTGTGCTATGTTTTAAGGAGATGAAGAAGATGACAGGGCATGTTGAAGCAGTGGGAAGAGCTGGGAACAAGGATCAGTTGATGGAATCAACGACAGCTCTCCATCATGAAGTTCTGCACCACCTTGGCAAGATGTGTGAAGAAAGCCTTTTGTTGACCACAGGATCACACAGAGTGGTAGTGGCTGGAAGGAACCTCTGAAGATTAACAGTCCAACCCCCCTGCCAGAACAGGGTCGCCTTGAGCAGATCACACAGGAACACATCCAGGAAGGTTTTGAATGTCTCCAGAGACGGAGACTCCAAAACCACTCTGGGGAGCCTGTTCCAGTGATCTGTTACTCTCGCAATAAAGACGCATTTCCTTATGCTTAGTCTGAACCTCCTGTTTTCCAGTTTGTGAGCACTGCCCCTTGTCCTGTCACTGGACACCACTGAGAACAGTCTGGTCCCTTCCCCTGACATGTGGCCTTTAGATATTTGTAAGAATTGATGAGATTTCCCCTTAGCTTCTTCTCCAAGCTAATATATACCCAGCTGTCTTAGCTGTTCCTCATATAGGAGATGCTCCAGTCCCCTAATCATCTTTGTGGCCCTGTGCTGGGCTCTCCCCAGTAGTTCCTTGTCCTTCTTGAACTGGAGAGCCCAGAACTGGACACAGTATTCCAGGTGAGGCCTCACCAGGGCAGAGTAGAGGGGGAGGAGAACTTCCCTTGACCTGTCGGCCACACTCTTCTTAATGTACCTCAGGATGCCATTGGCCTTGGCCACAAGAGTACATTGCTTGGCTCATGGTCAGTCTGTTGTCCACCAGGACTCCCAGGTCCTTTTCCCCAGAGCTGCTCTCCAGCAGGTCAGCCCCCAACCTGTACTGATACGTGGGGTTGCTTTTCCTCAGATGCAGTACTCTGCACTTGCCCTTGTTGAATTTCCTCTAAGGCAGCATCTCCTAAAATCAGACAGACAGGCGGAAAGGAAACAGTTAGCTCCTGCCATAAAAACTCTGTTTCAAAGGTGTCTGGAATGGCCCTCAGACTCTTATGTGGAGAGGCTTTGACAACTATCCAGGGGAAGCTTTGCACTTCCCCCACAGCGAGTGCTCCATGCAACCTCAATGAGTTGATGGCAGAGTCAGACACAGAGAAATCATCAGATGAAACCACACTAAATGCTGAATGGCAGCATCATTTCAGGAACAGAAGGGCAGTCTTTCCACTTTTACAGCTCCTGGCTGCTTGACCTGCTCACCAAGGGACCACTAAGAGGCAAGCAGCCCTGTAGGAAGATGGCTTGCTCAGAGCCAGCAGCACACCACTGATGGTTACAGCCAGAAGGAAAAAGTCAGAGTCTTGCAAAACATGAGTAGGTCTTCTAGGGCACAGTGCTCCAAGCTTTCCAGGATACCCCAAAGCCTTTCCAGGAGGCAGTGGGCATTTAAAAATAAGTGTTCAGGAAATAAATACCACATTAAAATAAGGAGAAGATGCTTTTGATGTACCTATCATTAATCCAAAGGTACACATTGGTATCAAAGCAATGTATTAAAAAATCCACTCAAAACAGTAACAAAATAAGCTGTGAAAATAAACTAGTAAATAGGAAGTTTCCACGATGTCTCCAGTGCAGGATCAATATCACTGACTCCAGAAGAATCCAGGATTTTATTTATAGCACTTCCAGACTTCTCTACTGGTGAAGCCTCTGAGAGACAGCCAAGTGCAGCTGACACACTCCTGTCCCCAGTCTCCAGAGAGCTCCAGTTTTCCCAGTCAGACCTTGCTTCACCATTGCATCCAAGCACAAAAGGCTCTGCAAGCTGGCGGCTTCCCAACTGCTAATCGCTACCCTGTAGGTAAATGGCAAAATGACCAGCACAAAGCATTTCACTTGTGCTGCTGCTTCTCAGGAATGCGCTCGGCAGGGGCAGGCTCTGGAGTTTAACTGGCTGAGACACCAAGAGAACCATGCCCAGGAACAGCAGAAGATACAACGCTGGTTGCTGTCTGCGCAGCAGATTGAGGAAAGCACAGCATAATGGAAATACCACCAACTCACATCAGCCTAAAAAGACTCTGTGAGCTGAAGGGACAGGGAAGCTCTCCTCAGCAGTTACAAGAAGAGGGTATCTCTAAATGTCCCCGACTCCTGTGAAAGTAAAATAAGGGAGCAAGACTCAAAGATAATGCTTTTAAGACTGCTGAAGCATGGGAGTATTCAGCACGGGCTCCTCAACACTGAAATATCTTTGGGTAGTATCTTCTTGCATCTCTACCTTTGGTATCCGCCTCTGGCTGGTAGACATTCTCAGATTAACCTCTTCATACAGATACTTAGGCTTCCAGAGGAGACAAAAACTGTAAAGATGTTTCTGCAGTGCTTCAGCCATCTATGTTTCAGATCCAGAAGTGCCACCAGCTCTGTCTGATCTGCACCTCAGGCTGATTCTGTGCAGGGCCTGTTTCACCTTCTCCTGCACAAAGATAACAGCTTGTCTCACAAGCACCTGTAAAGTCTGGAAGCCCAAGATTTCTCATGCAGATGAGCTACAATATGCAAATAACTGGGATCCCAAGAAGACAACATCACGCTCACTCTCTACCATCTGTGGCGGGAATAAACTTCTCACAACTATGTGATCTGAGCGGCTTTTTTATAAGCAAGTAGAACTGGAAATCAATCTGCAGAATCATGACCAATTAGTTGATGTGAGTCACCATGGCATTACGAAAAGCAGAGCACACCAATGGCAAATGATCGGAGCAGATTAATTATTTAACTCAGGGCAGGTGCACACATCCACAACCCACTTAATAGCTTTTCTCCTGCCACATGAAGGGAGCCTGGCTGATCCCCTCTTAGTACCAGCAGAAGGGACTGGGAGTCTGCTGTAACATGGTCCCCATGAACAGCTTAGTACCCAGGTGATGAGGCTTGCTGTTCAGGCCTCATACTCTGCAGAACCACTACCCTTCTGCCTTACCTGAAAGAAGAGCAGGATACAGTGTGTGTCCCCACCGATGCAATTAGAATACGCAGTTACAGTGTGGGGGTACGTGCCTGTCTCCCATCTACCTTTAGCAAGTGGCTATTGCTTTGAGGGTTGCTAAAAGCTCTCCAATAAATGCTGAGAGATGGGCAGCAGTCTCGGAATAAGTTTCACAGGTTTCATGAAATAGCTGGACAAGTAGAGAAGAGACCCACCACATACTAACGTTTCTCTGCAGGGAACAATATGAAGTTTGGTTAATCCTCAGACACCAAAGAAATCACCTGGAAGACAACCATGGTGATACCCCAATCAAAGAAAAGCAATGATTGCACTTAATTAGATATCTAGGAATTCAACCATGAAGCAAAACCCACAGGAAACTAAGCTTCACTAGTTCCTTTGCTCACATTTATTCTTCTTTCTTCTATAAAACTCATCTCTTCCAAAATCAACACTGGCATCAACACACTATTCTCTCTAAAACAGGGGACCTGCTCACACAAAAAACCCACTAAAGGTAGACTCAGGAGCCTTGTTTTGTGGCATAGTTAGGACATGTCCTCCCTCCTTTGCCTATCAGTGTTTTGTTCCTTGCAACCTAGCCATAAAAAGCAGGACAGCTTTAAAGGCTATTGTATTTCAGATCAAAGCTAAATTCCTGTAAACACTACCTTCAAAAAGAAAGAAGAAAAGAGCTTTAGCCTGTTCCTTTTCCTGTTGCATTAAAACAGCAAGAAAGACTTTTTTTTTTTCCTTAATTATTCTCTGGGTTTTTTTCCAAAACCCTTGCTTGAGCACATTAGGTATTCAGGTCTCCGGTGCCCTGGCAGACTCAAGGGTGACTGAAGAACTAGTGGAATCATGACAGCACAGAAGGGAGAGTGGGAAAATCAATAAGGGAAGGGAGCTTTGGTCAGACTCTTAAGAGCTCCCAAGTCCTGGCTTGTTCCTATTAATAGGATCACAAAACTTCCTTGCCAAAATCTCACTACTTAAGGGCCACTGGCAAAGACAGAAGACTCTCAGCTTTTCTAGGCAGATTCTTCCAAATGCCACCACTCTCTAGCAAAATGAATTACACAGCTACACTGTACACTACTCCCCCCCAATAAATAAGCAGGGAAATGATTTAAAAAAGAAAAAAACAAACACTCTTCTTTAAGAAAAATGTTCATTCTCCTAGCCATCACCAAAAAAAAAAACCTTACAAAAAAGAGACAGAAAGCTATTTCCCCTTAAAATTCATTGCAAGTTTATTTGAGTACTAGATCATCCTCAGACATTCTGGATCTATTAAGGACTGGTTTATGCCAGAAAAATCCATGGAAAGTGATTTCACTTAAACTAATGCATCCCCTTATACTTGCCTGTTAAAATACTTTTGCAGTAGACTTTAATCCATACAGTTCACTTCAATAATTTAAGGAATATAAGGGTTTCCACATAGTTGGGATGTAATAAGCTTGTGGAAAAGACACACAGGCCAAACTCACTACGTCACACGTTGGAAGTTAAAAGCCAATTCCTTTCACGTCACCAATGCAAAGCCAACCCCCAAGAATGCCCAAAAATGAGCACAGTAGTGGAGCCAAGGGGGCTGGATATGCAGCCTAACATGGGCTAACCACCACCAGTCTCTCTCCTTATTTATTTTAAGCTACGGTCAATTAGGTCCCTATGATTCAACCTTTTTCCTTTAAGAACATCTGCTTTCCACCTCTAGACTTCATGGCGACTGCTGTGGTCTTACCCTGGGCATTGACTAATAAACTGTTCAGGTAGGTTTTGAGACAGGACTTTCCTCCTGAAAACATTATCTCTGTGGAGGGACTGATGCATGCAGCCCCATCCATGCACATACAGTGTGGATGGCAGCAAGATTGCCTGGTGAGAATCAGGCACACCATAAAGAAACTCCTCCACTGAGAGAGCAGGAACAGCACTGTCAGTGAACTCAGTCTTTCCCCATTTTGCTGTGCACAGCTACTCACGGTGTTGGTCAGAACTGAAGACGTCAGGCAGGCTGGGAGCAACCACACTCTTCTACCTGCTTGCCTATGGATTAGACCCAATCACCCACAAATGGAAGTAACATGCCACCTCCTCAGACGAGAATCTGATGTCTTCATCTACCACAGCTATGTTCCACTAAGCCAAGAAACTCCTCACGGTATCAAGGACCTAACCAGCAACAGAAGAGGTAATCCTATTAAAAATCCTCTCGGCAGCGCAATGGGAGGCTGGCTCCTCCTTAGCAAGCAGGGCACCATGTCCTCTCTTTCCCAAAACCCTCAACCACCTCCATTGGGACACAGCAAAACAGACAAACCCATGACAAACAACCCCCCACAGCCAAACGCTTTTGGGTGGAGAATGGCAGCGTTTTCCCAAGGTAAGACCAAAGTCTCTTTCCTTCGCTGCGTGGTGGGGAGCGCCTTGTTGGCTGTGGAACCCCAGGCAAGCACTGAATTGCCACCTCTCTGGTGTCTCCACATCTGGAGCAAAAGCCAGTGGTGCCCCAGGAGAGGCTGCGCTCACTATCAGCAGTAGCAGCTCCCGGCACCTAGTCCCTCGAGAAGGAAAGGCTGAATTGCCCCTCGGGAAGGAAAGGCTGAATCGTAACCCATGGCCAGGGAGACCTGCAAAAGGAGGACACAGTCTTACATGCTCAGGAAACTTCATCTCACTGAAAAGATAACTGCAAGGTTTGGGCTTTGTTTGTTTTTACAAAGCCCCCAGTACCTGTCATATTATTAGAGGAGACTATGGAGCATCTCTGCTGACATGCTCAACAGCATACACCTGTGAAAACCTCTTATTTTCCTTTTAAATATTTCCCTCCTTCTTGTCTTCCACTTTTTTTATTTTATTATTATTTTCATTGTTTCTTTGGAGGCTCCTCATTTATCTTCAGACGCAGGCATTTAAATTTTAATAAGAGGCTTCACTGTCTATCCCCTTTTTCTTCAAAGGCTCTGCTTTATTTTTCTGCCTCTTCTTGGTCCCCCCAGCCTAACTGTTATTATTTTTAACCTTCAGTAGTTTCCTCTGCTTTCTTCTCTGTTCTAATCTCTCCCTGCTCTCATTTTTCCCCTCTGTACTAAGTCCCTTTCATCCCTCACCTCCCTCTTGCCCCTGGCCAAGCATCCAAATACATGTGGAGCAAGCATAACCAAGCATAAATATGAAAGGGATCATCCAATTTCAGCAAAATGCTTGCCCCTACCTATTCAAATATTTGACTTGTAATGATTAAGTCCAAGAAGATCATAAAATATTTTTTTACAGAGCTCTGCAGGTCTTTAATAAACCTCAACCTCCACCTCGATGACAGCCAGGTCTGCAGTTGCTGAGCTGTTTCCTATGCATTACAGCAGATTTGCTCCAAGGTAAGTGAGAGGGATGCCCGAGCCAGGAGCTTGAATTATAAGCAAGGAGATTTCATTTCCGAGTTGCTGGTTTATTGAAATTCAGTGTGTCCCTCTCACCTACCACCTTGTTATGCAAACCTATTCTGGCTGGCCTAAAATTTCCAGTCCATGGTACAGGCGAGCAGCCATACTCCCATCAAAACCAGGAAACTGCACCCCGTAGTAAGACCTGCTAGAGGAGGTCTTGTGGGGCATGTCTCTGTCCCACCCACTCTCCTATGGGAGAGAGATACGGGGATGTCACTCAAGGCCGGACTCAGTTCCAAGGGACACCAGGCACTGGTCACTTCACACAACAAATGGTGAGAAGGATCACAGGGGGCTCCTCTTGCCTTAGTGAGGAATGCAGTGGAGTTGTGAATCTCTTGCACAGAGCACTTGCCAACCTCAATATCCTACAAGCAGCACGAAGGACCATTTCACCCCAGAGGGCAGGGAGGAGGAGAGGAAGCTGTCTCATGCTAGTAAGATTTCCACCTTCCAAAAAGCGCACAGGCTGGTGAGCTGTACCTGACGGCCCACAGAGGGGCTGAGCTGGAGGAGCTCAGGGCAGAGGAGCCAGATGGTGGCTAGGATGCCAGCTCAACTCCGCTGAAGCCCATGCCTCGCACTGATATCCAGGAAGAAAGATTAAATCCGTGCGCAGCTCACAGTGCCCTGGGATAAGCAGCACGTGCAGGAGCTGCCAGCCTGTTTCGCTGCTTCTCTTGGCCAAAAATACAGGGGCAACAAGGAGTGCACAGACAAGGAAATCATACCTCGCATATAACAGAGGCCTTCCTAGAGAGCCATACTGCACTTTGCAAAAGTTTTGTTAAAACTAAGCCCTCCTGCAGGGAAGAGAGTAGAATCTTTCTTTTCCAAAGCAGGGGAAAACATGCAAAACCTGAATTGTACATGCCCCTGCGTGAAGCAGTGAGACAGAGACCATTCTATAAATGCCCACCAAGGAGTACGACAGTTTTGACACAGTATCGCCACAGCACTGGCAAAAATACTGTGTTTATAGGGTGGAATAGGACTGGGGTATGAAGTAATCTCCTAAGACTCCATGTCGCCTCCCTGTTTCTAGAGGAGACAAAAGGCTGCTGCAAACAGCAGTGAAGACTTCACTTCTTGCCAACCTGGGTGTGCAAACCTGGCTGAAAAAGAAAATAGAATATATATATATTTGTTTTATCAATATTTTAACTCCCATACAGTCATCTAGGTTTTAAACTGTCTGCTTATACGCGCTCTCACGGTGATATCCATGGAGATACACTCAGTAACCTGGAAAGCCTTGGGGTGAAGATTTGCTAGAGCAAGCCCACCACACCCATCCAGACGCTGTTGCCCTGCACCAGCACACCCGTGCACCACCAGCAAAAGCATGTCAGGCTCTGCAGGGAAGAAAGTGCTCTCATTTAGGGTCCTGCAGGAAAAGCAGGTCTCGCCAGTACAACCAGCCCCACAGCAGGTGTAAACTCTAAGCTCTGCAGAGGGAAAGGGTTTTTTGTTGAAAACACCCCAAATTCCCCATCATCACCTCAGCTGATTTCCCACAGGGCAGACCTCAAAACCAGTCTCTCGCCAGGAGGAAATAAATAAATAAAGCAAAATACACCCGTGTGTGGGCTCATGCAATTTTAATCAAACTAATGTCTGCAAAAATGGGGGTAGAGGGGCGGGGGCAGGGAGGGATTACAGTGCCACTTGTTCAAAGCGCTCCCGTTTATTCCACATCTGCGATCCCTTTTGAGCTCCCAACAGCAGCAAGGAGTACGAGACGTACAAGGCGAGCGTGTGGCGCGCGCTGAGCTGTCTCTTTGTTTTAGTCACCGTCTGCTGCTAATGTCAGCGAGAGAGCACTCCGGGGATCGACGCCTCAGTGCTGTGCCAGCTAATTACACACTGACAAAAGCACCTGGAGGGAGGAAAAAATTGAAGAAGAGAGAAAAACGAGCATCCTAAACAATAATGGATAACCTACTGGGGGGGCCAGGAGCTAAGGAGACCCAGATCTGCTTCCCATGGGGCTAGGGAAGAAGGGGTAATGCATAGCGGGACAGAGAGCACCCTGAGCTCCACCAGGCATAGTCTTTCCCCACAGCAGCAAGGGCGCTGGAAGAGGGGAAGGGGACAGCGTGACAGCCCTACCCAGACAGCAATGCAACGGGGTGGCAAAGGGATGCTGAAACGGCAATTGCGGGCATCTCCAGGGGTCCTGGCTAAAGGAGACAGCAGCAACACAGAGAACCAGTCTGTAAAGTTTTGGGGACTGCTTTCTGCAGAAGTGCCGGGCAAAGAGCTGGAGCTGCAGGAGGGGGGAAAAAGCTAGTGGCTTACGGGGGTATAGCAGTGTTCGCATCAGCTTTGTCAATGCCTGGCATGTTTCAGAGGTGGAGGAGAGGAGTTCATGGCAGGAGCAAGAGAATGGGAGCTCTGTCCTTCACCTGACCACACAGCCCTGCGAGCTCACACCTCTGTCTCTCAGCTGGCCCGGTGCTAAGCCAGTAATACTGATCGCTCACCAGCCTTGCAGGGAACACAAAACACTTAACCATTAGGGAAGTGGTCTGTTCACTACAGTACCTCCGGGGTACCTCCTGAGAGTCACCAGCTGTGGGGAGAGGCAGAGCCAGCAGAGCTGCTCTGAGAGTGAGTTCCTGCAGGGGCGCAGGTATTAACCCACCCCCAGCCCCTGGGACCTGGCCAAGGCTCCCAGACGGGGATTAAAGCCAGTAAAATGAGAATTTCAAACACGCATTCAGCAAACTCACATGCATTCCCCGCAGCGGCAAATAATCAGGTGCCAAGAAGGAGATTAACCCTGTGGGACTGAAGGAAACAAAGCCATAAGAGTTGGCCTGTTTAAGAAGCTGAAGCTGCTTCTCCCAAACAAACACAAATCTGACCAGCAGGAACGAGGGCAGTGCCTGCATGAGAAATACTGATTGGTAGGAAATAAAAGCCTCAGATTTTATGCAGATCCACAACAAGCAGCACGAAGATCCCTGCAAAAGCAATTACGGCAGAGATGGCGAGCCAGGTAGGCTCCTATCCAAGGTTGTACCATTGGATGCACTGCTTTAGAGTTTATTTTAGCTGATGGTGAGCAGGCTACTGGGCTCTGTGCACCAGTCCCTGCTCTGCTGGCTGCCAGATCTATAGCAGGCAGCACGCAGCACTCTTGGGCACTGACTGCCATGCCCTGATAAACAGACAACAGCTCCTTGCTCAGGGTCAAGGTGATGCAGATTACTGCCAGGGCAGCAAGGCCATGGGCATATCCTTCAGAAGTCACAGAGCCTGATGATTTGGGGGCGGAGGACAGTACGACACACCAGCCAAGCCGGAGGGGTCAGTGTACCTGCAGAGATGGAGGAGTTGTGCCCTGGCCAGCATGTGGTTGTTCAAGGGATCACCTCTTCAAAGCTGAGATGGGGCATCACCCAGCACAGAGCAAGAGGCTGCCCCTAATCTGTAGGCAGATATACCCAGTGCCTCTTTTGGAAGGAAAAAAACCGCACGCTGCTGGCAGGCTAACAACTGCAAGAAACTTCCACATGCTCCCTACTCGAGGGCTTGATGTGTGTCATGACAGGCTTCAAGTGACACAGCTCTAACGCTCATGCTGCTGCAGCAGGAACATGGTTCCCAGTAAAGCAGCCTCCAGCAATACCACCTTAGGCTGTGATCTTGTCAGGTTTCATAAGCCTAATCAGCCTCTGCTCTGGCTGGTGTACAGGGGTTTCACTGGCAGGGTGGGTTGCCTGGTGCCCCCTACAGGG
>NW_009724379.1:56935-60845 GCF_000703405.1 Apaloderma vittatum
CTCCACAGCAGCACTGCGTCCTGACAGTCAGCAGGAGGATCTGTATTTCGGTCTTCACGACTTGAACCAGCAGATAATAATAAGGGACAGGACAGACAGCCCTCTGGGCATCAGCTTGGTGGACCAGTAATAGGACTGGGACTGTGGTGGCTGGCTCAAACCCATTATACTTCAGCAGTGATGGAAAGCTCCTTCTAGCCTTTCGAGGAGAGGTCCAAGGAGTGGAGGGTTCTAGGGTGGCTCCTGGGGCACACATCATCTAAAACATCTTATTAGTGCAAACTGTCCACAGTTATCCAGCTTGACTCAGCCCTATCAGAGCGATCTGTGGACTGACCATATATCACAGGAGATGACAAGTCCATCTTTCTGTACTGATGGTCTGTGACAGGGCTGCCTGCAGAACTCATCCCATTTCTTGACATGAAGCAGCTCAGCACCCATGCAGCACCCTGAGCCAGTGCTGTGCTCTCACTCTGGCTAAGCTTGACCCCATGGACACGATCAAAAGCACTCCTCTGGTGTCCTGGTTCCTTCTCTCCTCTTCCTTCCACCCACATTAGACTCTCAGCAGAAGCCTCCCAAAACAGATGAGATCTGAGGATGTCTCCGTGCATGGGCTTGCAGCACACGCAGCTCTGGCCACAGACACAAGGGAGATAAAATGATGTGAGAGCGCTGAGCACTGGCATCTCGTTCTCCACTACTCACCAGCCCCTTGTGACTCACAGTCACTTCAAAAGGAGCTCCTCAAAGCGCCTTCGCTGCTTCTGACTTCCCAGTCACAAGGGGAGAGGAAGAAAGGGTAGGAGGTGGCAGTGGAAAGGTAATTACTGCATCCTGACGGCCCTGATGGAAGAGAGCACTGAAACCCCCGTTGCCTGCTGTGGAGTCAGGAGCCTGAAACAGCATCTAGGGCACTCAAAGGATGCACAGAAAGAGTGGGGAAAGAGCCTCCACAAGGGTCCTGCAGAAGGAGGCCAGCTGGAGAGGCTGGGACCCATGTCTCTGGCAGCTTTGGGGCCTCCTCTCATTGCAGGAGGGAGCAAGGATGCTCCTTCCACCCGCCACAGTCTCTCACTGGTCATTACCACATGCAGCTCCCCCTGCTCCACTGTCTACAGGATGAACCCTCCTACGCAGGCCACGGCTCTTCATGACACCAAAATGCCTGTCCAAGGTCTTCCACCTGCCGTTTTCACACTTCCTCCCTCCTTCTGCCTTCCCAGTGCTGCTGTTTTTACCTTGTTTCCTGCTCCCTCTTCAGCTTTGTTTCTTTTTTTCCCCACCTTTTGCTTGTTTCTAACTCTCTCACCTTCAGTTTCCATCAGCCTGCTCACTCTTCTCCATTTGCTCCTCTTCAGGTTGTCCAGTCCAATACCAGGATGATCACCACCTTCCCGTTCCCTAGCAAGCACAGGAGCCCCTTAACCCCCCGGCTCCATGACCACACTGCAGCCAAAAGGCTCCATCTTTGGCTCAGCTTACCCTGCACACCAGGACCTGGCTTGGAGGCAGGAGCCCTTCATGGAAAGGGATGGTCATCCACCCCTAAGGCCACCCGTGCCAGTCACCGTGTCCTCCAGATAAGCTCATACACTCATGTGGCTACAACTGCTGCACAGCCTGAGTGGTGCTTTTTGGATGACAAGTAAGTAAGTTCTGCAGTGCCACCGCAGCAGTGTGGCCCAAGCAACACCCCTTGACAGTGGCACATTGGCCCAGAATATCACTGCAGAAGGGAAGGGCTTGGAAGCATCCCTGTGGCCACAGTACATCTCTGTGGCCACAGTACATCTCTGTGTCATCCAGAGCGGCTGCCCCTTCAGGGAACACCTCGAAAAAAGAGTCTCTCCAAATGAACGGCTCATGCCTCTGGCAACCCCACTTCTCCAACAGCTTTCCCTTCTCTGTAGGTTAGCATGTCTGCGCCAGCGCTCCCACCTTCCAGCCAGGTGGGCCATCCGTCACGCACGACCACCACCTGCAGTTTTGCAAGGAGTCCTGTCTGCGGACAGGTGGCATCAGTACACCTGACAGAGCTCAAAAGGTGACAACAGACTGCCAGAGTGCCTGTGGTCTTCTGTGGCATGCTGATTTGATTCTTCTGCAAACAAGGCTTGAGAGCCTCACGTTAACCCTCTGATAAGCAATTAGGATCTCTTTGTTTCCATGCAGCAGCACAGTGCCATTAAAAATCCGGTCTCTTTAAATCCACTTACCCTCAAGTTTGGCATTACAAGCTACAGTCGTGAAATGCTTTCGGTAAGGAACTGTTTTATAGAAGCCTTGCTCTCTCGGATAGACAGCTAAAACGGAAGAACAACAGGGTCTGATAAAAGAGCACATCATAGCTAGGACAGAGGCATCCCTGTCTGGAAAACCCTGCCTGCTATGACACACTTCCTGAAGGCAGGCATCCCTAGCTACAACATTTCTTTGCAGAGCCCTAAGGTATCATTTTAACTAGTACACAGTAAGGAATAAAGCCCTAAAGGGCACAATATGTTAAAATACAGTGTCAGGGAACTGGGGCAGGACAGAGTAGGGACACTGAAGGGCATCCAGCCCATTAGTACCAACCCCCGCAAAGGACAAGCCCTTAAGGCAGAAGCTCATTCAGATTTTAAATGGGGAGTAGAGCTCCACCTCTTGCCTCCATAAGGCCAGAGGGTAAAATCACGCTTCTCTCCGCATTCAAAAGAGCCTTTGTTCAGGTTCGAACTGTCAGCTCCAGCTTTGCTCTTCTTTCTTCTCTCTAGAAACGTCTCTTGTTGATGGCAAGGGCAAGTGGGGCGGCTAATCCCATCCCATTAGCATCCCCTGAAATACTCCAAGGACTACACACGCTGTCCGGGCGCAGGCAGCCAGAAGGCGGCTCTCGCTAAGCCAGCACGACTTCTGGATGTGTGCGCACACGTCCAGCCCTGGAGCCATCCGCTGTCAATAAAGCCTGCTGCAAGGAGGCAAAGGATGAAGAGACAGCCCGCACGTGGCCTGAAAGGAGACTTTTCTCCTACAGGCACGGCTTTTCCAAGGCCAAGGGTCGCCACTGCTCTCAGGTGGCATGAAAATCTTAAATTGGAGGGATCACGTTAGCGTAAATCCAACTGAGTGCTAACCCACAAGGGCTAGGGAGGGTGCATGGGGCACCCCTAGCCCCCCATGCTCCTGGGGGCTGCAGCAACACAGCCACTGATACCCCCCACAGGGGGCAGATACATGGCTGATAGAAGCCATCTCCTCCTCAAATGATGAGCGAGTGCTGCTTGCAAGCACTCTCACGTTCCTTGCAGCTCCCCTTCTCATTACATCTCCTATTTATAAACAGCTGTTTGGCAGTATTACTAATCAGTGCCGTGTGGAATAATGTTACGTTTCCCTCAACATTACTATTTTATCTTCTTTCCTCCCCACTTCCAGCTGCTGCTTTCCTTCCACAAACCCTAGCCTGGAAAGCAATAATACATTTCTTCATTTTATCCAGGCTCTACTTCTCTGATAATGTAAACAATTTACTTATAACCCATGGAAAAAAAAATAATAAAAAAATTAAATACTGTTAAACCCACTTAAAATAAATACTTGCCGAAGGAATATCAGCTGGAGACTGCTCTCTGACTTATAATAATCCCACTGCGCCCAGGGAAATCCTCTTAAACCTATATCAGATAAAGATTGTAAAACTGTTATCGGACTAAACTGACAGGGCAGCCACAGAATCAAGATGGAAAATTTCTCCTCCCAGCTTCTCCCTACTGAGGGGCAGCTCTGTCTCAGTATGGGTCAGGTTTCCTTCTCAACACATGAAGCAAAACCCTGCACTGTCTGGCAGGAGCTGAAGGGAGGGGAAAGGACAGTCCTGACAGGGCCTTGGGCTGGAGGAAGAGGGAGGATAGGCTGCCTGGGG
>NW_009724379.1:60855-77408 GCF_000703405.1 Apaloderma vittatum
CAAAGCACTGCTCCCTCTTTCCTGCTTCCAAAGTGGGGAGCAGTAGCAGGGCAGAGACACTCTAATGCTTTAAACCAGAAGAAATCTCCCCCACATCATGCTCAACAGCAACATGTCTAAATTAGCAGATTAGGAGCCCAAATCAGAGGGGACCCACTTATGCTTCTGAGCCTTCCTGAGGATGGAACCGAAGCAGCAGGCTTTCAACTTTTGCACTACCCTATCTGATATGACAAAACAGATCTGATACAGGATTCCTAACACTGGTAGGGGCTTTTGGGCTTGCTGCTGCTCTACAGTTTGCCTGAGCACTGGCCTCCAGTTTGACTTTGTTCTGTAATTTTTCCACCAAAGGACATCCATCCATATAAGCAGGCAGCTTTGTGGCATAGAAGCAGACTGGCTCAGCAACGGGCATCGCGATTCCCCTCTGCTGGATGGGGACTCGATCCTTCACCACCAGACCTACTTGTTCTCGAAAACAACCGGAGAGAAGCATCAGCATCTATGGCAGAAACAGCTGCCCCTGCATCTCAGGACAGCAGACTGAGAGAAATGAAGATCAACCAAGCCTATGGGGCTGAGACTAAAGAACAAATAAAGCAATCCTCCAGGGGAAATGAATTTAAAAAAATAAAAAATAATAAAAAAAATAAGAGGAGTGGGAGGAAGGAGTAAGCGTAGCTAAGCCTCCCCAGGGAAGCAGCAAGAAAAACAGGCAACGTGGAATGTGAAATTTTCACTGGTAATCAAGTAACGGGCTGCTCCTTTGCGAGATTTCTCAGCGCTGCAGCTGGCTGGAGCCACGGGGACCGTATTCCACTTTCAGAGTTCACTGAGCAATTGCTAAGGCAGGGGACGGGTGCCATATGTTACCAGCTGCGCTCACAGTTACCGCTTTCCCCATTTAACGCTGAGAGACTGTTTGGAGGCACAGAAGCAAAGAAACCTGCACAATTCGTGCCTCTGCCCCGCCACCTGGTATTCTGGCAAAGCTGCCAGAAATGCCAACAGGCTCTGCCGGCGAGTTGTCGTGCCAGGGAGTTACCAGGCCGTGCTGGTTGCTCAGCCCCACCGGTACCCATCGCACGCAGGCAGGCACAAGCAGAAGAGATGGGTGACCCTCAGCCACCTCCAGCGAGGCGGTCAGTAGGTCCAGAGGCAGCACCTGGAAAACTGCCGAGGGCACAGGAGGTAGAAGGCAGGTACTAGGCTCTGCCCATTCCACATTACAGCCCGCTGGCTCTACCACCTGCTCACCAGACCCAGTCCAGCTCCTTCTGCTTCTCCTCTTGTTTTGTGTGCTTCGTTTTTTTTGCGTCCTCCAGACCTTCTCTCAGCTGTGCACGTAGCAAAAAAGTCATCATTTGGGAGGTGAAAATAAAAAAGAGGTTGGGGGCTGCCCAGAGCACACTGGGAGGAAATGTAAAATTCAGGATGGGAGGTGGCACCAGACTATTTCTAACATCAGATGACCTTCTGATTCCCATGATCAGCAACCACGGCCTGACCTGAAAGAGCTTCCTCACATGCCAAGTTCACTTTCTTGGAAAGGATGTAGAGCCTAAGACTTGAAGTCCTAAGTAATCCACCTGTGGTAGATAGAGCTGTCCTTCAAATGCACCGGGATCTCTGGCTAAGTATTTTTCAGTCCTAGTTAAAAACCTCTGCATCCTTTACTTCTGATTGGCACTGAATATCCAAATGTTACAGCAACCTACACAAACGGTACCAGTCAGAGAGACGGACTGAGAGGCAACCTATAAATAAACAGGACATGTAGGACTACCAAATAACTCATTTCACCAGGAACTGGCAAAGGATATGAGGGAAGAGCCAGCAGGATAAGCAAAAGGGTGTATGGGCTGAGCAGAGCACTCCTTTCAGGGCAGCAGAAGACCCCAAAGCCTTGCATCCCCCACCCTCACTGACACCGAAGAGACAAAGAGTTCGGAGGAAGAGTGAGTGTTGCTGTCCCATCAACCTGAGAGACACCTCAGCAGAGCCAAAGAGCACGGCTGGAGCTGGTGAGAAAACAGGCTAGAGAGCAGGACTTCCGAGCCTTCAGAGAAGAGGCTTTTGCAGGAAAAACTGCTTTAGTTTTCAAAGATCATTTTAACTGACTGGTCTGATTTTACTATTCAGCCTCAGCGCTGCACAGAAACCCACCCAAGCAAAACGCCGCAGCTCTTTATAGTCTGAAGGTAAGTCAGCATTTGGGCTTCTGCACCTCCCTTCTTGACAAGCAAGAGACATAGACAGTCTGGAAGCGAGAGGGCTCATTTTAAAGACCAGCCTAGATCTGCGAGCAGAGGGCTGTGCAATTGCCTGAGGCTCTATTCATTTACAATTTTAGAAATGCATTTCAGAATACATTTTTTCCTACATTGCACAGGTACAAGTGTACAGATACATGTAAAAAAAGGACATGCATTTTTATTGTAAATCTTCTCCACACACTAGCTAAATTTAAATAAGTACCTCTACCTCAAAAGGGACAATGTAGGAAAAACATATGGAATACAGTGATATGCCCCAAATGTGTCTAACATCAGGTTTTTGAGAAACGGGTAGGTGGACGGGGGGAAAAAAAGGGAAGAACTAGTTCCACAGCTGAGAGCCCTCCCCACAAAACATACCAAACCACCGAGTAGCACATGGTTTTGAGGGACAGGGCAGAAAAGTGAGGGAGGGAAAAAAAACAACAGCAAAGAAGGGAGAGAGTGGATACAATGGATTATCCATTTTTTCAGGCATGGTCTGCCTACCATTTGTTCCATTTCTCCTGTGCAGATAGAGATGGAGAATTGATATCAGAATTGATATCAGGTAATACAAGAATAAGAAAGCAAAGACTGGGAAAGCAATTCCAACAGGAAAGAATAGGAGATGGCGTACTGCAACAAAACAGGAGTAATTGGAAGTGTTTAGCAGGAAAACATAGTAATAGGAGATGAGATAAAGATACACAGAATAATGAATGAACCTTGTCTAGCAATGTGAGGATGCGTACAGAGATTTGTTATAAGCTTTCAGTGATAACCTGAATGGTCTAGAAAACGTGTTTCAGAAAGCACAAAGAAGAATTAGCCCATGCAATTCATTGCCAGCCTGTCTAAGACTAAAGTCAAGATGTAAAAACAAAAATCAGGAAAAAAAAAAAGAAATTTAAATAGGTCTCAGTGCCTTTCTCTTACCAGCAAGAGCTTTAAATTTGGAAAGGGCATGGAGCCTCTGGACTGGCTTCACACATGCCCAAGTCTCAGGGGGCTGTAAGGTAGCAGCCTCCTCCTGCCAGATTCGGAGCTGCCAGCCACAGGATTGCCTGAGCCAGGATCCCAAGCACCAGCCCACGGCACCGTGGACCATCAGTCCCCCTCAGTCTGGCAGGGTCTATTAGCCTCACGGCTTCTGCAAAATTGGGTGAGCTTAAGCAGCTAGACTTTCAGAAATGACTAAGCAGGACTGGAGATGAATCCTATTCCACATCATTACCAGGCAGAGCTGAAACATAAGCCTTTGTTTCTAGCTCCTGCTATCTGAGGAGCTCAAAGCACTTCACAATTATTTAGCTTAGACTTTGTGAAAGGCTTGTATGCTATTATCCCTAATTTTACCAGCTGGAAAATGGTGAGGGAGACTGAGAGCACCGTACCCAGGGACATGCAGTGAATCACGAGAATGACAGGATTTGATGCCTGCAGCCTCCACTGCTCTGCAGCATCAGAAACTGGGTACTCTTGTTTGTTGGTGCAATTCCTCAGGCTGTGCCAGAGGTAAATATATTTACCCCTCCTCATTCCCTCCCCATGAACTGAAAAGCATTCCTTTTCGATCCATAGCGGGAACAGAAAGAAAAAGCAGAGGAGCTAAGTATTTTTTTTTTTTTTCAAGGCTACTACAGAGAGATGTAGGGACATAAAGGAGTACAGTAAGAACAAAATATCATGTGTCTAGCTGCAAAGGACCACCTAGGAAAAGGTATTTGATATATATATTTTTTTTTTAATGTCAGCTAAAGGGTAATTTGAAAGTGAAGGACATTTTAGTCCTCTGGGGAGCTAATTACTGCAACAAGCAAAGCCCAAACAGGCAAAGATGAATGTAACTTACAAAGCAGGAATTTTAACAACACCAATCTTGGCATTCACATTGGTTAACTGGTGGCTTAGCCAAATAAAGCATACACATGCTTCACAGAGGTAGCAAAGCCACCAAGTTGGCCTCAGAGAGATTAGGACATCTGCACTTAAGATCTCCAAATCCTACCTTCATAGGCCAGAGCAGAGCAATAGAGAGAAAACTCCTGGAACCTCTCTAAAGAAATTAGAAACATATAAACCACAAGAAACATGCCAGAAAAAAAGAATCTGGGGATGTACAATAGGTCCTTGCTGTTCTCACCTGGGTGAGATTGCCAATGTTATGCCATTAGTTAGCACTGACATCACTGCTATATATCATTTTACACCTTAAACATTCTCCCTCTGAATGCTGCTTAACAATGGTTCCTGCTGCACAGCAGTCAAGTGGTTGATCACAGGATCATAGGACAATTGAGGGTGGAAGGGACCTCACGGGGTCTATAGGACAACTACAGGGTCAAGCAGGGTCAGCTGTAAGGTCAGACCAGGCTGCTCAGAGCTTGATCCTGCCGGGTCTTGAAACCCTCCAGAGATGGAGCCTGCACAACCTCTCAAGGCAGTCTGAACTGCTCGTTTCGATTTTTGCCTCTTGTTGATAATCTGCAGAAAGCTTGGTCTCCCCAAGACACAAGCTGCTTGCTCGTGTACAGTGACAAACACTTTCTCCTGTCTCTCAGGAGGGGAGGAAAAAGGCAGCATAGAAAGAAGAACCCCCAAAGACTTCTATCAAAACCAGTATATCCTTGTCTGCAAGACTGCTCTCTCTCTCTTCGACACCTCCCTCAAGCAAAGCCACCTTCAGCCCAGTTGACAGCTGGAATAAATGCAGCCACCAACGTCCATGTGCGCCACATGAGCAGAAGTGACTGCTCTCGCCCTGAATTCTGGCAAACCTGTGACAGGATCTTCTCCCTCTGCTCTGCGCACAGACAGATCACGTATGGCAGCACTCGACGAAGAAACGGGGAAGCTACTGGCAACGAGAAGCAGCAGCTGGTACAGGCTAATAAAAGTTGGCGGGTTTTTTTTGTTTTTTGCCTGCTACATTCCCTCTCCACTGAGATGATGGAGATTTTTGGTTGCAAGTTCAGCAAGAGACTTGTTTTCTTTTCTTGAATGCTTGTCTGAGACAACTAGCTCCTTCCCTTCCGGTGCTGTGGCCGGCATAAATCTTTCTTCCAGCTCCTGTGCCAACAAATCCTCTCATATAGGTTCTGAAGGTATCCTTCCTGTCCCAGCCATAGGCTTGACGACAACCACTCAATTACACATCATAGTTCAAAGGCATGGAAGATCCCTACCAGACACACTCCTAAAGGCATGGTCAAAGCACTCGTGGACTCAGTCCTCATCTCCAGGGAGCTGCAAGTGACTCTCGCAGCTCAACATTTGGAGATGAGACCCCACCAAGCACAGCTATAGCCAGCACCGACCTCACAAAGAGAAGCAGCTGGCTCTCCATCCCACCACTGCCCTTGCCCGCCACCGCTCCCAAGCCTGGCATGATGCCGAAACCTCACCAACGATGGGGCTGCCAGTCATAAAACCCACACCCAGTGCCCTGGAGCCATCAGAGCCAGGCAGGACCTAGGGAAACAGGGAAGAGATCAAGCCACCAGCCTACAGGGCATGACCAGTAAGAAATAGCAGACAGAAGAACTGTGGCCAGGCTAAGAGGGTGGACAGGGGAGCCACTGAATACCACACTTGGCTAGTGTGAAGCCTCTCTGACCCTGCTTCACCTAAGTCTGGCAGGAAGAAAACACCAGTGACCATCCCTGCAGGCACTATCAGCTCCTGCCTGTGCCAAAACAGCTGTGTCCGAGAGCTGCTTGTTTCTTAAGTCTGCATCAAAATTGCTCCTTCCCACTTTGCAGTACCGGGGAGGTTGTGGTCTCTCCCCGCCATCCAAATCCCTTCAACTTTTTTGCTTTAACTTGTTTAGGATTGATGCTGCAAAGCTGCTTCCCCCCAAATAAAGAGTACAAGAGCTGCCATATCCTCAAGTGCTTTGAAACCTTTCCTTCTGCTCTGTCACTACTTGTTTAAGAAAAACCTCAAAGCTTGATTTCTTCCCTCAAACCACTTACTCTGAAGAGAAGCTCAACGTTTTTGGGAGCACAGATAAAAAAGCACTGAGATAAAAGTTTGAAGCTTCTGAAGAGGTTAGACCTGGGCCTCTTTGCTGTTATCTAAGGAAGGGTACAGGCACACAAACAAGTCATTGAGGAGATATAGAGGAGTAAAAATTTGCAGTGACTCATGCACTCTGAAGTAACTGCCATGTGCTCACTTCTACCCCCCAGCAAAGCACAAGTTTATTCACCCATCAACATGAGAAGCACAAACCAGCATCTCAGATTGCCCAGCACCTCCTGCAGCTTCATCACCTAAATTACTCCAGAAACCTCCTCTTCTGCCTGTATTTCAAGCGTTATTAAGACAAAAGATAATTTCAATGACAATCTGGAAAATACTGCTGTGTCCTGCCAGTGGTGATGCTGTGTTACTGGGATGCTGCTTTACTCCACCTGCAAATTCTTTGCTGTCCTTAATTTCTTTAAAAAGTGAAGGAACAGCCCACGTACTTCTCACAGCCAGCAGCAAGCAGGCCAGGACCCTGATAATATTGCCAGTCAGGCGTGCATGGTCCCCAGATCCCCCATTTATTCAATCCAGTTTTGTAACTCTTGTTTTCATTATGCCTAAGCGTCTTCCAAATTCAACCACATAGCCAACGTTTCACCAGCTGCTTTGGAGCCCTGTGCATGAAGTTTCCAAAAGCAGTCCAGTCTTCCACCACTACTGGAAAAATTCATTTCACTCAACACCAGCTGCCTAGCCCAAGTATAACATCTAGGCTCTCTTTAGCCTATTTAGAGAAGGATGCATTTCATTTAAACAAAGATGGGCTGCTCTCCAGATTTGTTCCTCTCCGTCCTCTAATGACGGATATTGCCTCAACATCTACCTTAGGCAACGTTCCTGGCGTTAGATGAGTGGGAGGCCACTCGTGCAATCTTCTAAAAATCTTTTCCCTCCACTGTGAGTAAAAGAGCATGAACTAGCCTCAGCAATTTCATGTCAGCCTCAGGGAACTGAACTCTGAATGCAAACAACAGAGTTGCAGACTTTGTACATGTGCTAATCCTTTCTCATAAATCAATCACAAGGCCGTGGTTCCCCAGCATCCTTAAGTGCTGCACCCATTTATTTTGCCACCTCTCTAAGCACCTGCAACTCACTCTGAGATGTCTTAAATTCTTCCTCCTAACAAATCTCAAGGCCCCAGTGTAACCCCTTCTCCCCAATGGTCTAGCTCAAGAGTTGTTGAGAAGAGAGGTAGTGAGATGCAGAAAGACTTATTTCTGAAGCAACTGAAGTAAATTGAAAATTGGTGAAATAAGCTAAGCCTTGATACACATTTCCCTGTAGCAGAAAGTCTTTGAACCGCGTTACTGGCCTCATTCCTAGCTTCAGTGAGATTAGCTGCATGCCTAAGTTCAGATAAGAGTCCCAAAAAGTGCCTGGGGAGCACTTCTCACTTCAGACCATGAGAGTCACCACGTCCTCAAAGTGGTCCTCGATCCTGGTCAAGATACTCATGAACAAAAAGAAACCTCAAGTGGAGACATCAAAAATGGGAGAGAGACAACCAACCATGCTTGCTGTTCACGACATGGATAGAAATATACTTTCAAGCCCAACCAGCACATCTTTGAAGCTCACAAGACTATTTCTTAGCAGCTGCCAAGGCCTGGATACCTAGCCCTCAATGCCGCTCAAATGGCAGGAGCAGAGAAGACATATCCCAGCTGCTTTGCCGCAAGCTGAGATGCCCCGGTGCAGACAGCAGCCCCATGTGCTGCTCCACTAGTGTCCTATCCAGCTCTCCCAAAAACTCCCAGTACCCCCATCACAGGGCTGTAGCACCCAGGTGAGAAGCCCTTACTTCAGCTCTGCCCTCAAACCACCGGACACAAGAACTCAAAGGTCCCAGAGTGGCAAGTCTAAAACCAACACTGCTCCAAACCCATCCGTTTTGCACATAAAAGGAGAGAACAGGGATGCTAATAAACCTGCCTCTCTACAGGCTTTGCTGCTGCCAAAAAAGAGCCACTCAATCTAATGAGTCAATTAAAAATTCATAACTGGATGAAAGAAATAAAAAAAGTTTGGTTCTGTTTCTGAGAAAATGAGAACAATAACTCATTTAGTTCTCATGTACCTCTTCTTGCATATTGTCTGCAGCAACAAAGTCAGCCTGACAACTCACGACCTGTAGCTGAGCGCTAAAATGACAGGGGGGAAGAAGAAAAAAACCAAACCAAATGGTGTGTGCTCTGCTCAGTCCTGCAGAGAGGAGTCCGTTTTTCTGGCAGGACTTCAGGGGCTGATGGGGCTGCAGCCAAGCAGCCATTCATGTAAATGTGAGCCAGAGGGGAGGCTCTCCCTAAGTTCTTATCCTCTACAGGTCATCACAGGGGGCACTTTGGAAAATTTCGTTTCTGTCAGAGTTTGGCTAAACGAGTGCTAACACCTATGCAGATATGTATATTCAAAACACAAGTGACCCTGAGCCACTTCTGAAGTGATTTTTCAGAAATAAGTTAAGCTAAACCAAATTAAGGCCCAAAAATCTGAGTACAGGCATCCATGAAGGGGCATAATGTGATTTAACTAATCCACTAAAGTTACTTTAGATCAATTTTCTTGAGCACCCCAAACATATGTAAGCCCTGAAGTCAATGTCCTCAAAGCACTATCCATGAGTGACTATTAAGTCCCAAAACTTATACACTTTGCACCTGCGGCAAGGGTAGGACAGAGCAAAAGGATACCAACCCAGCAAAGCCCTAGGTGGGCCACAGAAGCAGCTACTGAGTTATGGTTAAAATCTGGAGGTCCCTGGCTCTCTAGCCTCCAGGGGTAAGTGGCAATGTTGCTCCCTGCTGCCCTGTCCCGTGCTGTGCCTCACACCAGCAGCTGACACAGGTACTCTAACACTTGCTCTAACAGGTCTCCTGCAAGGATCCCAGCTCATGGGCTGTTTTTTCCCTGGCAAAGCAACCCAGCTGCAAACTCCGACTGCCACAACCCCACCCTGCCCCCAGGCACTTTTTTTTTTTTTCACTGGGTGTTGGTTTTCAATGGGTTTCACTCCCTAAGTGACTTTACAGTGCTGAGTCAGACTTGTTTAAACTAAAAGGGGGACCCACAAATCTGGGAACATGAAGCAAATCACGGAACTACCAAAAAAAAAAAAGAAAAGAGTATTCAAAAATCTACCATCCCAACTGTTCGTGGACATCACAAGGGAAAGCAGGCACCTAAATAAACGCCTGCACCCAGGCTGCTGGGTTTCGCCTGGGAGAGTGGCTGAGGTTGTAGTTCTGAAGGGAAGGAGCCAAGCACACAATCTGGAGGCAAGAAGCACAACCCAAAGGAGGGCTATTGCGATTTAAATTCACACCTTGGCTCCTTTCACAATGGGCTTCCTGTGTCAACACGGCTTGAACTGGCAACACCCTGACTGGCTAGCACGTTTGGATAACACCAAAGAACATGCAGGCTCATGAACTTCTCCTAAGGAAAGCAAGCATGCTGTCCGTGAGCTTAAATTTGCTAGAGGGGTGTCTGCTACAGAGGAGCTCTTCTAGGAGTCCTTTGTCCAAAGAGTTTGACAGAACTCTTTTTTTTTTTTTGAGTGCTGTTACCTGAGTTAGAGACTTCAAATCCAATCCTATTTTGAGATACAGAAAGCAAGCTGAAGCTTGAAAAGATCAAGGAGCTAGTCACAGAGATGCCATGGAAATATTCCAGATTTTAGAGAACCTGTTTTCAATTTTTCTAACACACACAAAAAACAACCAAACCAGCTCACCCACACTGATCTACAACAGACAGCTCAATCTGATCTCCAGGATCTGATCTCTCATTCTAGCTCCAGGACACATTCAGCACTACCCTCTGCTAAGAGCCTGAAGACGATCATCTCTCCTGTTCCCTTTATGTACTGCTCATTATCGTTCCTCTCTTCGCCACTCTGCTATTTTGCCACCTTTGGCACACAGCTATCTCCTCTGCAGCTTGTGCCATCTGGAGCAGTCTCCCTACCCCTCTCTCTCTGCATAAATCAGTTCCATGTCCCTCTTGCTTTCAGCCACAGTTTCAAAAGTTCCTCTCCCTGACTGTGCTGCCTGGTGTCTCTTCTTTATAACGGCCTTATCACTAGAGAAGACCTGGTGTTTCCTTTGTCTCTGTACAGCGATTTCCTGCAATTCACACCACCATGTAGCCTGCTCTCTGCTCTTACTCTCCCTCACCAGCATTTTTTCTGACAGCCTATGCGGACTACACTGCACACAGTGGGTCCATGGGTTTGTGCTGCTTGCTGACCGTGAGATGCCCTGTTGCCCCAGCCACGCCGTTAGCAGGACAGCTTACCCACGAGGTTCATCTTGGCACTGTAACTCCCAAAGTACCTCTCGTCGGTGTTGGGCGTGTGGCACTCGTACTCCCCGGCATCCCGGTCCTGCAGCTCGGTGATGTGCAGCAGGACGGCGTCCCCCTGCACCCGCTCCACGTAGATCCCCCGGCTGCGCACGCGCTGGGTGTAGATGGCGTAGGGGAAGGAGGGGTCCACGGTGCTCACGATCTGCACCTCCCGCTCGGGGGCCGAGGGCAGGTAGATGGACCACTGGAAGTTCTGCTCTGCTGGGCCCTGGTAGCCGCTCACCTTGCACCACAGCGTGATGTGGGACCCCTCTGTGCGGTAAAGAGGTCCTTCCTGCACCTCCACATGTCGCTGGGCCAAAGCCACACCTGTAGGAGGAGAGGAGCCCAGCGTTACTTCTCGGCAAGCAGCTGCCACACCACCCCCCAGAGGTACCCACCCTACCCCTTCCATGGCCATGCTCCAGAAGGCGAGACCTGATATTCCATTTTAAACCTGGCACATTGGGCTCTGGCACAGAACCCCTCAGCCATGTTGCAAGCTTTCTTCTTGACTCAAGGGAAGAGTTTTTTAAAACACCTCATGAAAAGAAAAAAGCAGTGTTAACATAACCCCCTTCTTTGATACTGGTAAGAATCCAGGCACGAGGAGGTACTGCATGTCAAGGCAACAAATCAGAAACTCAAGGCTTTGTTTTCAGCACTGCTTGTATTTTTCAACTCCATCACCTTGTGATGTCAGGCATAGGTTGCTGTCAGAGGGCATTGCGAGGTGGCATACGGCTGCTCCCCAGCAGCCCAGTGTCACCACTGGGACTCTCTGGTTTGGCAGCGACTCCCTGCCCTCCTGGCACAGCCCAACTGGGACCGTCTTCCACCAGGAGAAAATCCCATTTGCAAGCCAAGGGGTTATGCTGCTTCTCCTTGGGTTTCCACACCACTCAATGGCAATGGCATAAGGATTAACCCTTCATCAGCAAACGTGCTGGAGGCTTCAGCTGGTATAAAATCCCTTTTTTCTCCCCCCAAACCCAGCATGCCCTCTCCAATCTCTCTGTTACGCTTGCAAAGGCATACAGGAAAATACCATGTTTATGGCACTACCTTCCCAAGTCTATTCAAAAGGATTGTATTTAGTACATAACAAAACCAATTAAAGTTAATGGAGGGAGTGGGCATATTACACTACGACTTAGTGCCGCTGGCTGCTGGAAATCGAGACCCAGCACTGCGCCTTGTACACACGCAAACTCTTGCAGCACAGAACAAAGACAACCCCGCAGCACGGCGACCGCGATCTGCTGTATTTTTACACAGATTATGGATGGCTGGCCCTTGGGCTCATGACACATTACCAGCACAGCCCTCCGGGGGCCAGATAAATTACAGCAATCTATCTTGTTTGTTGCTACATCAAAGGCTGGAGGTCTGGAGACCACGGTGGGTGTTCATCGGTTATTGAGTTACCAGCAGCATGCGCACATGGCGAGGCCAATCAGCCCGGCTCCTGTGACTGCTCGCTTGCCATCATAAAACGGCAATAAGCCGATTTAAAGCAGGTCCCGCATAATCACGTTTGCAAATTTCATCCTCTGTGCGCGTGTGCACCTTGGGGTTTTCGCCCCCACTCTATGATTTTCAACAACAATGTTCAAGTCCAGAGAAGAAGTTAACCTTGGAAAAACTTGCAACTTGAAGGTGGAAGAGGTAGCCTGGCATCTAGGGGATTACTGACTCAATCCAGCCCTCTGGACATGAATGTCCAGATACAAAGTTTTTTCTCCACAGTCAGCCTGGACTGGAGCCAGCAGAGATGGTTCTTACCAGCTTAAAACAAATTGTGAAAAATGAGTTCAGCACATCCATCAGGCGATGCAGCTGAACAGATGGAGTGCAATTCAAACTATTAACTTGCGCTCAGCTCGCTGCTGCTCCAAATTATGTTTCTTTTTACTCTTTATGAAATAATGTGATTTAAGGGGAGGACAGGAAAAGCTAGCACGTTCAAAACAAACAGGGAGAAGAACAACAACAGCAAACACTCCCCCACTGTTTGCTACGCCAATCTCTTCATCCTGGGGAAACATACCACTAGAGACAACGAACAGATCTAAGGCGCAGGCAGCCTCTTCTCTCACCCCATAAAGGCCAAGGGACAAAGCAAATACTACAGCCTTTGAAGTGAACTGGTTTTAAAGCAGCAGGAAGGGCAAGATCTTTATTGCATACCCAAAGATAGCTAATAAGACAATTTTTGTACACCCGTGCTAGAGCATCCAGATACCCTGCATGCAATGACACAACTAAAATTGCGTCACAAGGCAAACATGTAGCAGTAGGAATTAGAACTTGCACACACGACATTCATTCAGGTGTTTCTCAAATGAGCGCACAACCTCTTTTTGCAGGCTTTCAATGTAGCGCGCTTTTTTTTTAACACAGGAATTCTAGAAGTTTTCCAACTATCCAGTTAAAAACCGTAATTTTGTCAGAGACACATACTGTCCCCTCCAAAGCTCACTCACAAGATCACGACCTTGGGGACCTACAGCACACATCTCTGCACCCTGATGCATGCAGCCTTTTGATACGTGTCAAATTCCACCACCTTCATGGCCACTACTAATGTGGCTTCCTTCTTCCCTCATCAGCGGCTTCTGGCCCCTTCCCTGTAATGCTAGAACCCGGAGTCCCACTCCAGGTTCAGAAGACACTCAATTTCTACACTCCTCCTCTCCTATACCCTCTAGCACTGGATACCTGCACCTTCCTGATCCAGCCAAAAGCAAGAGAACTAAGAGCTGAAAACCTCCTTTGCTTCCCATTCTGGCTCCAGGAGCCCAAGCAGCTGAGAGACAGAAGAAGCCGGTGCAGAAAAAGCCTGGCCCAGCTCCAGCAGGGAAGGAAGACAAAACAGTCAAGGTTTTGCTACAACTTGCAGCATGTTTGCTGCTCAGTCTCATAGAGGTGGGACACAAAGATTTAGCAGTTGGACGAATTGGGCGGATCGCTAATTTTCATCTTGTATTTAACATGAACAGTACACATATTTGCTTTTGTGTTCTAAGATTGTCTGTATTCAAACATAAATTTGATGTTGTGCTGAGGGACATGGTTTAGTGGTGTTGACAGGGCTAGGACAAAGGTTGGACTTGATGATCTTGAAGGTCTCTTCCAAACGAAACTGTTCTGTGATTCTACAATCTCCAAAGGGCCAGGGAGCTGCACAGCCGCAGCGCTTTTCTTCCTGTCTAGCTGCAAACTCCTGCTCCCGCAGGAGGCACAAGTGATTTTCGACACTTAAACCCACAAAGCAGAAGCAAGGATACTTCCTCGATAAATCACTTTAACTGAGAAAGGTAAGGAGAAAACCAATCAGCCTAAGACAGACATCTACCACTACAAGTTTTCTCCTCAAACAGTTAAGTTTTTGCACAGTGAAGGGTGTTTGGCAGTTGTCAAGCTCTGGGAATTGCTATTTCCATGAACACACAGTATCAAGAAAAGAACTGCATTTCTTAGCAAGCAAGCATTCTGATTAACAAAAATAATGCGCTCGAGATCCCATTTTAAACTCTTATCTCTCTCTCTCATAGTGAGAGAAGAGCTCACTGGAGGAGGAGCTGTGCGCTCGACACCTCCCCTAGGACGCCCAGGAGACAGTTATGGTGGCATTTGGCTGGTACTTCACTGGCACAGCTGGCTTTCAATTGCAAATCCAATATAATTTACTGGCAATGCTAGAGCTGATATAAAGGGGGTAGCAAGTCAAGAGCTACTTTAAAATTAGTAAGAAATGATAGTTTTGCATATCTTTTTTAAAAGAAATTTTTCCCAAAGGCAGCAAATCCTCTGCGATAAGGAGGAAGTCTTCTCTGATCCTTATCCCCTACAGATGAGGGCTATTGTTGCTGGACTTTTGAGCTAAGAGCCAAACAACAGCCAGGCAGCTCACAACACTTTCCACCGGCTTATCCATCCTCTGGGCCCTGTTTTGGGAGCCAGGAGGTACATGGGGGCAAGAGGAGGTGGCAGCAGCCAGAGGGGATGCTGCAGCCAGGCAATTAGAGTCAAGGTCATACAGCAAGCAGACTGTGTGGTATTTGGGCACCAGCAGATGGCTGGTGCCAGTGCCCCCCCACACCAGCCTGTCCAGAAGGCTCCAGGGCCACAGCCAACGTCATGTGAAGCGGCTCTGAAAGGCAGGTGAAAGGCAAGGGAGAAACACAACATTAGAGTCACTCAGCCACTCATGTCTCCCTTGTCCTACCACAGCCAGGACTTCAATGCCTCTCCATTCAGTCTATGGGCAAGAAAGGAGCATCAAGCATCCCTGTCAGCCAGGCATCTCACCCAGAAGCACTGTAGCTCAGCTTTGATTTTGCAAAATCTGCACCCTCCCAGTAACATCAGCTGACTACACCAAGATCCGGCCTTTCCATGGAAAGACATGCAGAGCTCAGGTCTTCCAGACATGACTGGTTATTTCAGGTGCCTGATTTGAAAGACTTTGAAGATGCCCCATTTCAGACAGTGCCAAACATGTACTCACTGTGAAGGAGGTGGACTTCCAGGTCCCCTTCAGAAGAACAGGCATGCAAACCTGTATTTGGTCAATTACATCCTGAGCTGCATCAGGAGAAGCATGGCCAGCAGATCAAGAGAGGTGATTCTGCCCCTCTGCTCTGCTCTGGTGAGACCTCACCTAAAGTGCTGTGCTCAGCTCTGGAGCCCTGAGCATGAGAAGGACATGGACCTGTTGGAGCAGGTCCAGGGGAGGGCCATAAAGATAATCAGAGGGCTGGAACACTTCACCTACAAAGACAGGCTGAGAGAGTTGGGGTTGTTCAGCCTGAAGAAGAAAGGGCTCCAGGGAGACCTTACATCAGCCTTCCAGTCCCTGAAGGGGGCCTACAGGAAAACTGCTGAGGGGCTGTTTGCAAGGGCATGTAACGCTAGGCTATGGTTTTAAAATACAGCAGGATAGATTTAGATTAGATATTAGGAAGAAGTTCTTTACTATGAGGGTGATGAAACACCACTACAGGTTGCCCAGAGAGGTGGTGGAGGCCTCATCCCCGGAAGCATTCGAGGTGAGGCTTGATGGGGCTCTGAGCAGTTTGATCTAATTAAAGATGTCCCTGCTCACTGCAGGGGGTTTGGACTAGATGACCTTTAAAGGTCCCTTCCAACCCAATGCATTCTATGATTCTATGAATATTGATTCAAGGCTTATCACAAGGGATAGGTGAGTACAATAAAAGAAAGGATGGCTGTGCACATAGAAACTGTGCCACAGCACTGACACACCAGAAGAATAAATAAAAATTAGGGACAGAATGACGAGGAACCTCCTGACCAAATACTCACCTCTTCTCTGAGAGTGTTGGTTATGCCTGCAGCACACTCAAAGGCACCACAGCATGTTCACAGAATCACAGAATGTCATTAGTTGGAAGAGACCTTTAACATCATGAAGTCCAACCATTAACCTGTCACTGCCAGGTCACCACTATACCATGTTCCTAAGCACCAGATCAACACATTGTGTAAATATCTCCAGGGACGGTGAATCCACTACTGTTCTGGGCAGCCTATTCCGATGCCCAACGATCCTTGCATCACATTATCTTCAATGTCTATAATCACTGCCAATATACCTTTAATCTGAAAAAGAAATTTGAGCTCTTGGAAGGAGTATTTTCCTGGCTCTCTAATCATTAGAGAGTAATTAAAAGAGAAGAATAATCATAGAATCACAGAATGGCCGAGGCTGGAAGGGACCTTAGAGATCATCTAGTCCAACCTCCCTGTTATGGGCAGGGACACCTCTCAATTAGATCAGGCTACTCAAGGCTCTGTCCAACTTGGCCTTGAACATCTCCAGGGAAGGGACAGCCGAAACCTCTCTGCGCAGTTTGTTCCAAAGTCTTGCCACCCTAATACTGAAGA
>NW_009724380.1:0-1006 GCF_000703405.1 Apaloderma vittatum
CGAAAACTTTAAAAAAATCTTTACCAAAAACATAAGAAAATACCAAAAAATTAAGAAAAAACTTAAGGAAAAGCTTAACCAAAAACTTTGCCAAAAACTTTACCGAAAACTTAAGAAAAAATTTAAGAAAAAACTTTATTGAAAACTTTAGAAAAATCTTTACCAAAAACTTAAGAAAGAAATTAAGGAAAAACTTTACTGAAAAACATAAACTTCACCAAAATCTTAAGAAGAAACTTTATTGAAAACTTTACCGAAAACTTAAGGAAAAACTACCAAAAAATTAAGGAAAAACTTTATTGAAAAGTTTACCAAAAAGTTAGGAAAAAACTTTACCAAAAACTTTACCAAAAACTTTACCAAAAATTAAGGAAAAACTTTACTGCAAACGTAGGAAAAAATTTTACCGAAAATTTTACTGAAAGCTTAAGAAAAAAATCTTATTGGAAACTTTACCGAAATTTTAAGAAAAAAATTTACCAATAACCAGTAAAAATTTGCCAAAAGCTTAAGAAAAAAATCTTATTGGAAACTTTACCGAAATCTTAAAGAAAAATTTTTCCAAAAACATTACCAAAAACTTTGGAAAAAACTTTAACAAAAACTTTGCCAAAAATTAAGTTAAAAATTTAAGAAAAAAAATTAAGGAAAAACTTTACCGGAAACTTTACCAAAATCTTAAGAAAAACTTTACCGAAATCTTAAAGAAAAATTTTTCCAAAAACATTACCAAAAACTTTGGAAAAAACTTTAACAAAAACTTTGCCAAAAACTTTGCCAAAAATTAAGTTAAAAATTTAAGAAAAAAAATTAAGGAAAAACTTTCTGCTCCTCAGATAAAACAAAGTTTACAGTGACGTTAGACAGACTTTTCTAAGTCTAACATGACCAAAAACTTTACAGTCTAACATCACCACAACCTCTAACTCTACATTCACTGAAATCTTTACAGTCAAACTAATATCGCAGCCAACTTTACAGTCTCACATTGCTGACCCCTTTAACG
>NW_009724380.1:1052-1556 GCF_000703405.1 Apaloderma vittatum
ACCGGGGCCCAAAGTCCAACATCACCTCCAGTCAAAGTTGTACAACACTACTTCACCTCTTAAAATCCAGCCCAGCCTGAAATTCAAGGTGCATCCAACGCAGCCTGAAATGGAAAATGCGGCGTGACTGGCAATCAAAAGACCTGGTACGCTACCTCACGTCCGAGTCCCACGCAGCCTGAAATCCAAAAGCGTCCGGCGCAGCCTCGACTTCCTGTTCCGACGGAACCTTAAAATTGAAAATCGTCTGATGGAGCCCGAAATCTAAAAGGTATAACTCTACCTGACACGCGAGTCCATTGCAGCCCAAAACGTGAAGCGCGCCTGACACGGCCTGAAAACGAAACGGCGTCCGACCTGGCTTCTGGACGGTGAGAGGCATCTGACACAGGGACAAAATCCTCTGAGACAGTCCAAACTCAAGCCTGAAAAACTCAAGGAAAGAAGAACAACACACTTAAAATAATGATCAAGGAAACAGAGTATCTGATTTACCTTGCACTC
>NW_009724381.1:0-23868 GCF_000703405.1 Apaloderma vittatum
TCTCTGCCTTTAACAGAAGGATATTTTTGCAAAAAGAAACATTGAGTGCAGGAGCCTACCTGCAGCCTAGGAAGTCTGAAAGCCAAAAGGTGTAACTCAGAGCTACACATACTGTGCATAGATCAGTTTCCTGGAAGCCCGATTCATGCAATTTCTGCCCTTCAGACTGGCAGTACTGTGGGTGAATTAGAATACTCTGCTTCCTCACTTATTATTCCTTGAGTAGATTTTTCAGTATTTTCTTTCATTACCTTTAATTAAGATTTTAAAACTCTGGAGCTCATTGGAGCAGCTCCAGATTCCAATAGTGGATAAGTATTAATATTATTCATCATTGTCATTCAAACCCAGTATTCTCTCCAACCTCTGTGGTGTGTTCATATCAAAAAAGCATCCAATTGAAAGTGTTATATTTAATAAACAAATGAGTTTTCCTGTAGTAGTTCAGGCTAAATATTGAAGGGAGGAATTATCAAGTCTACTATTGCTTCTCCAGTGGCAACTCATTCATTTTGTGTTCACCAAGAAATTCTAAAGTAACTCCTGTCACACCAAAGCCACAGTTGAATCCAACCTTTACGTGAAGAGAGAAATCTTGAAAAACCCCAGTAGTAATAGCAGACTCAAACTCCACTCATCTTCTCTGTTACACAGCAACAGAAATATCTGGATCTGCACTGCAAACATCTGTTGGGGCTCCAAAAGGAGTAAACTTCTTGTTTCAATTTGTACACAGAACTTGTGATGAAGGCAGCTGAAAACACACCCTATGCTACAGTGCCTTTTTTTCTTTTCTTCTTTTTTTTTGGGTAGGGAGGAGGTCTTTTTCTTCAAACAAGGGCAGCAGCTCCTGGAAGAGTTTGGCACTGGCGAGAGGTGAGAGGGGAAAAACGAGAAAGAACACTGCAAAACTTCTTCATACCTGTGGCTAAGATTCTAATGGCATTTTCTGTCACTGTACCAAACATCTGCACCTCCTCCTGTACCTACTGCCTAAGAGTCAGAGGGGAAAACGCTATAAATCAAAACCCGCACTAAGCAAAGGAATCTTCCACTGATGCTGAAAACGTGTGAGACGCTTCAAAGCCACAGAAAAAGAAAGTCAGTAATTTAAAACAAGCTACACAAGGAGCATGGAAGGTTTCAGAAGTCCCTCGCAAATCAGAAGTGCCACTCTTCCGAATGGAAACTCCTACATGACTTTAAAAAGAATGAGTCAGCCTATTAAGGTCAAACAAGGGAAAGGAGGTACTGGATGTTTAACTTTCTCTGCTGTCTATGCAATTATTAACCCAGTGTAGAAAATAAAATCTTCACATAACCTAAGACACACACCAGTTATTTGCCAACACTATGTTTTGAATTTTTATTCTTTTTTTTTGACTTTTGCTTAAAGACTTTAGCAGAAACATTTTAAATAATTGAATGAATGAAAATTTAACTCATTCCTGAAAGCCATTGTCTTGCATAGATACAGAAAAAAAATTAAAATCATGTTAGCATTTAGATTCCCTAAAGTTACTCTTTTCATGAAAACTCCAATGGCTCTCAGTAGAATCTATTCACCGAACAGAGTCACACAGCGCCAATATCTACTTTTCCCTCTGTTGGTGGGAATAGATGTCTGGGGACAGCTTCTGTCAGAGAAATAAACCTCACCAGCCAGATAAAAGTGGGCAAGCAAGAAGCACTTTAAACCCAGCATCTTGCAGAGTGAAAGGAAAGCAGTAAGAGCAGATCTTGGCTCTCTGTGGCAGATGATACGCCTGGAAAAGAGCATTTGGCTAACAACACCATGGCCTCCAGATGACACGACTGGGGTGGGGTGGTTTTTTTTCCTTCTTAACAGTGTTATTTATTGCTATAAAGGAAAAGAACGGTTTTCTGCACTGGTAGAGCTGGGACTGCTCTTGAGGTGGAGGTTTGCATCACTGCATTTAAACATTTCATTTCTAAGGGCTTGCATATGTGGGAGTTGCTGCCCTTTCAGGAAACCTCACTCAGCTTGGACAGGTATGTACTGCTGGCTGAAGCCTCGCTGGCTGCTTGTATGCAGCTCTGGAAATCCAGTGATGCTGAGGCACATGCTGGCATCGAGCACTGGAGGCAGACCACACCGGTGATTTCTGAATAGCCAACAGTGTTTAAACGGGACGAAAAATCTCATATTGCTCTGCATGTGGTCAAAGAGCTACCCATCTCCCTGCCAGTTATGCAGCTATTTTTAATTTGGCACCTTTTGAATACGAAGCCATGGAAATGACTTACTCAAAGAAATGTGGACCACTGCCTTTGTGTGCCACTGCCAATTTTCAGAGGAAAAACTTAACATCTGTTTTAGTTTGGACTAGGTGAGGCTCGGTACCCTGAGCCAGGGCAGAGTCCCCCGGCCCCCACAGCGTGGGAGCCCCTGCTTCAACACAGCTGACTCTGAAGTCTATTTGGGGGATCCTGAACAATTTGGTCCCTAAGCCCACCAAAAACTTCCTGGAATAACATTATCTCATTTTGTAACACATAGTATATCTAAGAAATAACTAAGAAAGGCTGTTGGGATTTCAGTTTACGTACTTAACATTGCAAACTGAAGCGCATTTGCAGTGTTGTGAGCAGTAACACGTGAAGTGTTCTAAAACCACGTCTGCCTGAAGTTTGCCTGCGTTTTCCTCTCAGACCTTTGTAAAAGGTTCCTAGTTTTTAAGAAGTGAACAAAGTCAGGTGATCAACAGCAACCCTCTCTGTTGCTAAAATGAACCATAAGTACCTAATACACGACCAGTCAGGGTGTCTGGCTTTTAAACCAGTAGTGGCATGAGTTATTCTTGTCCCTCTGGAGGGACAGATAGCATCATAGCTGAGATTTGTGAATCTATGCCCTGCCCATCCCTCACTGCAACGTGTGCTGCTCTGAGCTTGTGTCTAGACTCGCTGGAGCACAGAGTCCAGCTCGTTGAGCATTACTCAGCTGATGTCAGCCTCGGCTCTCTGGACTGTGTTTTATCTTGAAGGGTGTGCGAAGAAGCGGCCAGTGTGAGCTAACCTACACTTATCACAGCTGACACGACAAGAGGAAATGCTGCTGAAGGATGACATGGAAATTTAGCATGCAGATGAGAGCCAAAAGACATTAAACTCCCAGGGTTTTGTGACCAGCGATGTCTCTCTGACAGATTCCCATTTGCTGTTTCGCTTGTCACCCTTTTGAGGGTAATTTCACGCTGGTCATTCTTGGACCTTCTGCTGACAGGCACGAGGTGCAGAAGAATATTTTTCTTGGCATTTCTAGACTACTAGCCACTTCCCAATTAGTGAAGAGTAATGAGAAAACAGCCTTAGCATTTTGTCTTCTGGAAGTAGTGCTCGAAACACACGTGGAGGAAAAACAATGGACTTTTTTTTTAAAAAAAAAATCACATACGTGCACACAGGCTCACACACAAAACCATATAGAAGCAAGACAGATATGCCTGCAGGGTTCAGGCTGAGTTGAAGAACAAACTGTTTTAATGAATATTTTGATCAATCTTGGCAAATTGATTTAGAGTGCGAGTGCAGTCTGGGAATTTTTCTCATTAGTACTGAACTGCGCGATAGAGGAACGTGGAGTGGTGAGCTCATTAGAGTCAGCCTGCCTATGTCTGAAGGCGTCCACGATGACAGGATGACACAAGTGACAAGCGACAGGGGCTGCATGTTAAAAATATCCCTCGCAGTGCTGCTCTGAAATATCAATTCTCCTAACATCGGTCTTACCAATGGGTTACGTTGAGTTAATAGAAGAATGAGGTGATCTTAAAGTATTTCCCTAAATGGAAATATGTCAGCTCCTTCAGCAAAGAGGGAAACAAACACTAGAACATCTGACTTGCCTTAACAGCCGCGAAAAGAGGAACATTCTACATAGGAAATCACAGTTGCCTCCCTGTATAGAGCAGAAAGATAGACGAGATTACCAGACAAGGCTTTACCTACAATAAATCTGCCTTCTAAGCAAGACGTTATCACAAAGAGATAAATGAATAGAAACCAAAGCAAGAGGAGGAGCAGAAGTGAAAGGGGCAGAGCTGATGCCCCAGCAGACTGTAGGCTACCTGGATTTCCTGCCTCAAAGCAATCTGCCAGCTCCAAACATCTGCTCATGACCCCTCTGAGTTAGTGGTTGGCTTACGGCCTAAAGTTTTGGACTTTATGTCCTCTCGGAAAGCACTTCATGCTCCCTAACGTAACAGGAGAACTTCTGATTATAGATAAAAATGTCCATTCTTCCGAAATCTCGCTACACACTTGGCCTCGGTGCTACCCAGTGGCAACAAGTCCTATGGGTTAATTATGTGCTTTGTTCAAATGTCTCAATAAGTTTAAAATCTGTTGCTTTTTAATACTTTTGAATATCCTTTTCTTTTTCTGTTGTAGGAAAACTGATATAGAAGCACAGCTCTAGAAAATGCAATTTGTACATTTATCGCAGTTTGTCCCTGGTTTTGGTATGCTTGAAATAGCCCCAAACTCATCATGACTTTAATATTTTTAACACCAGTTGCTTAACTGAACTCCCTCTGCCCTGTCTTTGAAACAGGCAGATCAGAAATGAGAGTGTCATCCACAGAAAAGTTCCTTATTATCATAATTTTCACCACAGACATTTTCTAGGTTGTTCCTTGCTTGCTATATATTTTTATTTATTTATTTGCCTTCTCTTACCTTGACTTGCAACAATAGTCGGGATTTTTCCTAATCAGTTATTTTGAGTTTACGGTTCCAGGAGCGGCTTGATGAAAGGTATGGAAAAGTGATTTTATCAAGTTAATTAAGTGTACTGTTAAACATCTGGTATCTGGAAGACCTGGCTGCTAATTCTGTCATTTCAGTTTTCACAGAGAGAACTGAAAAGCTGTAATAGTTCCTCTTTCTTCCTGTGATTTAGCTGGGCTGGCAGACAGTGATCTCACACCAGGATGTTTCCTGCTCTTCCCAAAAGAGTATTTTTTATATTCTTATTAATCAGAATTAATTATTGCTACTAGCCTACTATTCTGAGTTTGGTGTTTACTTCTTTTTTTTTTTAGATTTCATCACCATTTTCTGTTTTCTCACTGCACGGTAATATTTTACAATTTCCTTCTAAGACTGCTGTTTCCAGTGGCTGAAATCCCCAGCAATTATGAGAGCTGGTATCTTATAGCAGAACCTAAGCTACTGATACTAAGGATTATATTAACAGTAAATGGTCTAAAAGGTAAGTGGACAAAGCATAAAAATCATGTAAAGGGCAGTATATATAAGGTAAATATTTTAAGTAAGAAAAGAGAGAGTGACGAATAATGTTACATTTACAGATGTTGTGGGAAATGTTGCTGGGCTTACACATCTGGAACTATTTTTCTTTCTAGCATATATGAATTTGAGAATTTCCAAAGTGTTTAGAAATCTCTGTTAGGAGAGAGCAACTCCACCTCAGCTTGCCCTTTCCAGTAAAGAAGAATTCTTCATGGCAAGAAACAAATAAACATGTAAATAAATATGGAATAGACCAGGTCCTGGGCCCTGGATCAAGTAGACTGAGTGAAAGCCTTGGTTTGGAGAACCTTCCCTAAATTTCTGCGTAGGCAGTGCCATCAATCGAGAGCTGACAGAAGTTTGGACAGATCCAAATCTGTGTTTCCACACTGCAATGCCGTGCACTTTCGCAGTGTTACACATGATTTGCAATGGTTATTCTCTTTGCAGGCTCTGGTGCGACACCATTTCCAGTCCTCTTTTTGATACAGAGCTTTTTCCCCCATAGACAGGGTGGGTTTTTTTTATGTTTTATTAACCTTGCATTAGACCTGTTTTTAAGAGCACCATAAAAAGTTATGGGCTACAGTTTCCAGCAGTAAAATATTTATGCATGCCAGAATTATTTATGTGCTGTTAATTGAAGCGAAACAATTTGCAATTCTTTTTTTTTTTCATAGTCAAATCGGTAATTATGTTGTAAACAACCAAATTACCTGCACTATTAACTTAAACATAACTGTATATACTCTTAATGATCAAAGATTTTATTCCCTGTGATTTTAGACACTTGCTTTCAAATACAACCAGGTACAAGAGAACACACCGATAACTAACTTTGAGGTGGAATCCAAATCATTAGCTTTGATTTATAACTAAAACTAGATGGGTTTAACAATGTGATATACAGAATGAATCTCTGTGCAATAAGAAGAAGGTATATTGGATGAATTTTTGCCTGTGTACCATATAACGTGAAGCTACCCGAGTGGTTTCAGTCAGGCTGTGCAATCTCCTTTCATCTGTCAACAGACCAGTCGGTGTGTTTGCTCAGTACAGCTCTATCTTTAATCAGGGTAAAAGACATAACTTGACAGAGTGCAATTACTTTAATTTCCGTGGAAAGGCAGAGAACTAAATTATAAGAGAAATCTGATTTTCAAACTTAGGTCTGTTCTTGAACTGAAATGAGATTACAGACACTTAAACTTTTGAACTTGGAGGTTTGTCCTGTCAGAGCCGCAATAACTTTTTCTGAAAGGACACATTCAACGAAAAAAGAAATGTTTTAATCTACCTCGACACTGTTAACTTTGAAAATATTTGGTTTTGAAGCACCATTAGGGTTTCTCTTGTACAAAATAAATGCTAAGCGGCTCGTTTGGTCACTCTGCAATCTTTTGTCAAGAGCGAGTCCACGTCAGTTATTGTCAAGGGTGGTTCTATGTCAGCTTGACAGTCACACTAAAATGAAATTAATTTTGACGTTCCTCCCTCCACCCCTGCAAGGAGTCTCAAATTGTCAGAAGCAAAACGGAAAATAGGAGTCTTTGGGCTTCAGGTTGGCAAACAATCATTACGGCACAGTGGGATTTCTACATAAAGTTCACATCACCTGTAGACTGGGACATTTTAGAGCCTCTGTCAGATAATCATTCAAAATACATCAAGCTCCCAGCTCCCAGATTTAACCCTAAGTGATTATGTCTTGTTTTCGCTTCTTGACAGCTTAGAAAATCCACAGGTCCACAGAGAAAAGACAGACAAACATCTTCAGGACCTTAGAGATTCCTTCCTGAGCTCAAATATTTGCTGTTACCTCTTGCTCTCATCCTGCCCACAGGAAACCAGTTCCTCAGCTAATATGGGGCTTTGTTGTCACCATCAGAGGACACAGCCAGGTCGTTTGGTCTTTCCCACACTGTTACAGTGTGAAAAGAGAAGCTCTGGGGGTCTCTTGTTCGACAGTAACAGAGTCAGGGGAGGCACTGGTTTGAGACTTCATGGGACACATCTTAGTGTCTTAGCAGTCTTTTCCTCCAAGAAAATATGGCATTTTGAAAACTCTGCCCTTAGAAACATGCAAACCAGAAGCAGAAATATCCAGAAAGCTATCCCAAGGAGCCTACACCACCAAGTGAAAGGGAGTAGATGAGAAATATTTGAGGTTTTCCTTGACATATGCCTGCCCAATTGCTTTGATTTATTGTCTGTTAATGAAAACATTTGGCCTGATGCTCTGCTACAGCAGGCTGCACAGAGCAGAGGTTTACTTGTAAAACTTTTATATTATATACCTAACTGTAGTAGGAAAAAACAAAACAAAACCAAAATAGGCTTTCAGATGCAACAGTTTTGGGTTTTTTTCCAGCTATAGCTGTACCTCTACTTCTATAGGGGTTGTAATTTCATTATGTATTACTCCAGGTAGATAAGCTCCATAGAAGTTCTCTCATACCTGGAGGACTATGTACCCTATGCCTAGAACAGAGGTTGGCTGCAGAAGGCTCTCAAAGCCCTTTGTGTACCTTGAGAGGTTTTGCAGCTGTTTGGTGATTAACTGTAAAAAAAAGACTGATGGAAAAGGCAGCACTTTCATCCAAGTTGTCACATGACATCTGGAATCCTCAGAAAGTGAGTTCAAGTCAGTCCCACTGCAGGTGCCTCAACGGAGAAGTGGCTATTAGAAAGCATTGAACATATTGTCCACTCCTTGAAAGAGTACGTTTTACAATTATTAGCTTTTTTCCTGCGTGCAAACCGCACACTGACATGGTATCGAACAAGACAGGGAGCACAGGTGTTTTTACAATTATTAGCTTTTTTCCTGCATGCAAACCGCACACTGGCATGGTATCGAACAAGACAGGGAGCACAGGTGAGTCAAACCCCAGCAGATCTGGGCCCTATTATTTGATTAAATCCTCTGTAATGCCTCATCCCCAATGCCACAAGCGGACAGGTCAGGGAGGGGTTAATCTCCAGTATCTTTCATGAAAATACAATTTCAGATCCTGTGGTGGTCTCAGCCATTGAGTGAGGTGCTTCCCCTGGAAAGGTTTGTATGGACAAAAGTATTCCATCTTTATCTTTCCCTCTTTTTTTTTTTCTTTCATGTTGCATTTAAAGCTTTTTTTCTTTCATGTTGCATTTAAAGCTGCTCATGCTTACAACATCTTTCACTGAAAGGTTAAATAAGCAAAGTGGGAAGATCCCAGGAAATTGTTTATTTCTCTGTATCATATCATATGAGTTTGTGCTACCCAACCATAAGCCTTCGTAAATGCAGTTTATTCACAGGGATTACTTAAAGCTTATTGTTGCCGTTACTTTCTTTTGTTTATGCAAGACTGTTTATCTACTGATCTTTGTGAGTTTTAGCATTTTTTTTAGCACTGTAAGACACACACAAAAGATTTGTTGTTTATACATGCAATCTCCTTAAGACAACTCTTCTGTTGTAAAAAGGTTCTACAGCAAAACATGTTTGGAATTCTTTTTTTTTACGCGCTAATTTTCCTCTCAGTTTATGACAATTACATTGTATCAACTTGTATATATACATATATATATATGTATGTATATATATATTGCATATATAGAGAGAGTATATGTACAATTATATTGTATCAACTATTTCCTTTTCCATGTGGCATTTGGTTGGGTTTTCTTAAAATGGATTCTCCTCTCAAAAAAACCCCAAATCTTCCTTTTTTTCTAGAGAGGCACATGCATACAGATGCTTTTAATTTTAACGAGTAGCTGAACACTATAGGTCGGGTGAGGAGCTAAAACACGCTTTAGAGAAAAATGCTTTCTATCCAGAATGAGAACAGCCATCAGAGGCCATTCCTTTCTGCTGCACAAAAGCGATAAAAGCTGAGAAATTAAAGGAAACTCAACTCAAATTATGGTTTAGAGCAAGCCAAAACTGTTTGGTTTTTTTTCCCTTTTAAAAAACCATCCTGTTTTAAGTAAGGAGGAAGAAATGCATGGCTGCCTCAACTGCAGAATGGATGAACGGGGATTTCAGTGAATTAAAAATTCGGTGAAGTAGTGCTCCTCGGCGTAAAGAGCTGAGAGACGCTGAAATTCAAACCCTCACTTCTCCTGTGTGTAGGCAGTGCGATGGGCCGTTCTGTGCAAAGCACGCGAATTAATGACGTTCTTTGCTGCTTAATTTTGATATTTTGCCATGTTCCTCCCTTGTCTTTCAGCACATTTAATTATGTCTATTGGTTAAGAAAAAGAGACTATTTGGTATTATTAGACATGTTACTATACTGTTAGATATGCTTTTAAATATATGAACATAATTTTAATTCTGTAAGCCTGATTTGCCACATGGTGGGAAACACCAGTGCATCAGGGCAAAATACCCGTTTTCTACCTCAATATAGCTCGTACGGGCAATCTGATTGCCCACTGCTTGCAACTAAATAACTCAGGAAAAACTCTGCATATCACTAGAAAAGCCTTGCAGTATGAGGAGGTTGTGATTATAGGAGTATTCTGCACAGTAGGGAACTTGTATTTACACACCAAAACCAAACTAAGAGTTCCAAAGTGAAAGAGAGAGTAGTTAAACTAGGACCAAACGGGTTCAGCCACAGCAAAGCACACGATAAATAAAGCACATGATAAATAAAACCATGGTTTTTAATCTTTGTGGGTTCTGCAACTCAGAATTAAAATTCCCACATAATTCTCCACTTCTACCGCCGTCAGTGATGTTACATCACTATATAAAGACATCTTTTACAATTGTCTTTTACAAGGCAACTGAGTGCTGCTGTTAATGTGCAGAGCCCCCTGACAATTGTAGAGACATTTTCCCTCAGAATATTGGAATATTCATTTGTACACGTGCATTTTCCTGAAAGCTTCTCCCCAAGAACTATTAAATAAATGCTCTATTCTGATCTCTGGATGTACAATTTTGTAATGTCCTATTGCATACAGTAATTATGGAGGTACACAAACGAAAATGTAATTCCCCATCCTATGAACAAGAGCAGAACAGATTCTGCAGAGTAGAGTCACTGCTCCCACATCTTTTTGAAACTACGTCTCTTACAGCTGTACATCACCCAATAAATCTCCCACCACGAGAAGAGCTGTTCCACGTCAGAAACACTTCAGCACTTCAAAGAACGGGACTTAAACTTCCCTGAAGATACTTCCAAATCCATCTCTTTATCCCACTACTTCACCATGTGGTTTTTCTAAAGATCGCTACGGTATTTTATATTACAGTATGTAAAATAAAGCAGTTTCAGTCTCCCTAATCCTGTATCACAGTTTTAGACGAGTATTCTTTTATTCACTGACCGCTTAAGTAGGGAGATAGTTTTCTCCAGCCAGTTTGTAATGCATTGGTATTTGAATAATAGGCATTGATTAGTTATTCATAAAAATCATGGCTAAATATTAGTAGATCAAACCAGGGGTTACAGACCTGGGGTTCTACTTCATATGGCTCCACAGAACAGTTTTGGGATGAGGACGAGAAATAAGAGGTGCAGAATGAGAGGAACTCGAAGGAGAAGTCACATTCAGACTGTTCTGCTACTAGTAAAAAGATGAACACTTGAAAACTGTGCTTCAATAACATCTGACAGCAACAAGTTCCACAGTTTCATCCTGCTCGGGCATGTAGGAAAAATACCTGCTTCCTCCATCTTTTAATTCATAGCTCAATAATTTTAGATAACCTGTTCTTTTGTAAATTTTGAGAAATATTTTAAAAAAATCTATTTTTGGTGGAACTATCTATCAGTTAACCTATAGCAACAAATCGATGACAACTGTGAATAGAGAAGGTGCTTCTTGTGCAGCCCGCAATGCTCAAGTTTTATCTTTGTACTGCAGTATTGGCTGCAAATCGTCCAGACCGTATGCCAGAAACTTCAGCTAGAAAATGGATAAGCAGCAAAAAATTCAAGAAGGCTTCTCCTTGAACTTCAGAAACCACCACACATGCTGCCTGTGTTCCGGTCCTTCGAAAGGGGCGGCGTGTGGCCACCACACCAAAGTTTGTGTAACCAAGATGCAGATGTGAAATGAAGGGCCGAGACGAAGGCACTGAAGTGCCTCCAAGACCGCTCTGAAGCAAAAGAGAAAAGTAAATTGTGGATTACCAGGAAAAAAAACAAAAATACCCAGGTATGTTCACGCACAAGCGCACACACACTGCTGTTTCTCAAGGCGGACTGGTTTGATAAAAATTGTGACCTTTTTTTTTCCTCTACCCTATTTTATTTTCCAGTACTAAAAATATTGCAAGTGCCTGAGGCGTAAGTCAGAGCAAACCTTCATTATCGCTCCGGAGACTTGGCACTTTGCTCGTTAGGCTCCTTAGGATCTGACTGAGTGACCTTGTTTTGGTGGGAAGGCGCAGATGGAGTCTGTCAGTAAATCTTGTTAATGTAACAAGTATTCCTACTGTTAGATGAGGTTTGCACCTCGTATAAGCGTCTCTATCCCGAGTAAACAACCACCATTCCCTCCTGCCAATGTCAGCCCCCTTATTTCATGCCACCAGGTACTTCAGCGTTTGTTTTTACTGCGAATTCCCAAAAAAAGAACATCTTGCTGTGAGTGTAGGATGATCTTTCTCTCAAAGGCAGTCATGCACCTTGCTTCTAGAGAAAGGGGTGTTTGCTTTTAAATTGGGAAGTGTTACCTGATAAACACAACAGCTTTCTTCTGCAGTGAAATCTTTTCCTGAGCTAAAAATAATATTTTTAAGACAGGAAGGCAGGTGTTTTTCCCTAAATTCATTCTCACCGAGTTGCATTATGATATACATAATAAATAAGGGGGGTTATTTATGAAATAATACTATGTAGTTTAGAATTTTAGCATTTAGCCAACATTTTGTTTCTGTAAGAAAACAAAAAGCTGGTTTCAAAGTACATTTAACTTCCAAAAGATGATGCTAAAAAGGTGGCACCACCTGACTTCAATAGGCTCCCCTTGTGTAAAAGAAAAGGGATACAAAACTAACCGAAATATTTAAGTTCAGTGTTGTGAAAACACGCTACGACCCAGGATAGATTTCATGCAGTCATATTTCCTACATGGTTTTCACTGTTAAAACACAGAAGTAAAGCTAAGAGGGGCTGAATTCCCATTTTTCACTTGTATCTTCAGATTTTCCTAGGTCTCCCAGTCCCAAAGGGATTACAAAGGCACAGTTTGAAAGCAGCAGCATTGCATGTTTTTCGACGATGTTCTATCCTGGTTTGCAGATGGAGAAGTCAAGCCTGAAATCAGAAACCGAGATGAATCTACATTGCCTCTTCCGTAACCGCTTGATCCTATGGGCTAGCTCAGAGCTCCAAGCCCCGGATTTTAGAGCCCAAATAAGTGTGAAAGAACAGTCAGTAAGAAGGGCTGATGGCAGTGGGGTCCTTGGAACACCCCTCATGGCTTCGATAGCTTGAAAAGAAGAGAGAGAACAGCCAGAAGAAACCACACTGTTCTGCTTCTGCCTGACCATCCCTCACCCCTCTCCTAAAAGCCAGCCAGGTTCTGTGTTTGAAGGCCAGCGCTGTTCACAAGCTATAGTGTCTGTTTTTAAATATGTTCATTTACTTTCTTTCACATATATCTCTGCCAAGCTCTTTTTGCTTCCAAGGTTCGAACACTTCTTCATTAGGTAAAATCTCTCTTTGCTACTTGCTACTGTAGGGATTATGAAAAGAAATTAAAATTAGGACACCGAAGATCTTCACAGGCAGAGGAATAAAACCTCCCCGGTAAGATTAATTAAACCAAGACGATAACCTGATAACAGATAATATGCTTTTAACTAGGAACCAAAGGTAGGAACGGCCTTGCAGAAAAAGACAGATAATCCTGATTAAAATCTTTATGTTGCATAGAAACGGATGTCCAGATCCTGCTACCGCAAGAACAGTAAAGGCTTCTCAGGATAAAATGGGAAAGAAATTAGCAGAGTATGTTAAACAGATAAATGGGACAGAGGAAGCTGTGCGAGGCAGAAACATGCTGGTAACGTTTATTTTGAAGCATAGTCCTGGAAAACTGTTCCCAGCATTGTTAGTGGAAAGCTTTGAATAACACTGGCTTCTCTTGATCTTGGCTTCAGAGTTTTAGACCAGAAGTGAAATTATGACCGAGTATGATCCGTGACTCCAGGGATAAGTGTCACTTCCCTCTCTCCGCGGTAAGAGGTTAAAAATTCTCATTATTGTTGTCGCCACTTTCTATGTAAAAGGGGATTATTTCACTCTGTCCTCCCTTTGTGGTTTGTTTTTTTTTTTTCACTAGGGTCTTGGCCTGGCAAAGACTCACTCCAGAGCATAAGGACTAAAAACATTCGAGTTTGGACAATCCGACTTTAGATCACCCCTGCAGTAAAACCATCCCTCAACATGTGTGTGTAGATGCTCTGGAAGACCAGCCTCCTAAACTACGCTGTCAATTTAGCAGAAAACATATTCTGTTAAGCTTAAGTTCTGTAGATGAAACAGCAATAAAACACTTTTGAAGAAAGTGTTTTAAGTTCACCCTTTCCTTCCATGAGCTCTAAAGAGGACTCGCACAACCCGTGAAGACCGTCCAAAGCCGTCAGCCGTTACCTGTCGCAGTTTTGCACACTGTAGTAAGAGGGGAACAATGCAGTTCTCATAACTGAGCTTTGTTATTTCTAGGATTGATAGGCCAGGATTATCAAGCCCTTGCTTTCACTTGTTCCTGGAGGCTCACACTATTTTCCTGTTCCAGCGGCTCTGCATTGTAGTGATCAGTGTATTCCAGGTGGCCCATCTGACATTACTATTACTGTAGGTGCCTGCAGTAATGAAATAGCAAGCCTTAGCAATTCTCTCTTGTAATGGTTTGTTCTCATAGCTAATTGACACAGCCACGGAAGCAGAGCCTTAGATTGCTTCTGCATCACTGCAGACACACTTTGGGAGAAAATATTCTGGTCCTAGGAAAATACCATTCCCTTCAACCGACAGGACCTGCAATGAAAGCCTGAGGCAGCTAGAAGTAAGTGGAGCCTGAAATTCAGGTTGCCCTCATTTTGTCAAAGCAAAAATACCTTTTTCCCCAGGTATTTCATAAGATAATTCCATTGCTAGGTGACTTTAGCCAGTTCATCCTAAACCTTGCAGACTTTTTGGTGAGGTGTTCTCCCTAATTGCATTCAAACGCAGCTTGCCCTCATACAAATTCCCTCTTCGTACTGTCATATTATTGCATCTCTAGATAATTTGATAAATTTAGAAATTATATTCAGCAATCAGTAAACTACTTTGAGAGTGAAAACCATAATGCAAGAACTGTATTCTTCTCCCCACGTTGAGTTTCTGTTGAGCTGTGCTTGGCAAATACTTTAATAATTGAGATGTTAGGTTTGCAAACACCACAGCAAGTTCCTTTTTGATTATGGCCACCTAGAACTGTCCTGGAGCAATATTTCACTTCGCAAGGCTGGTTTTACTGCTAACACTACAAACTTTTTTGCTGTTGAGTTGTTGACATGACAGTGCTTCCTTCTATAGGTTGGGATTATGACTATTTTATCTCACATCAGTATTTTGTGGCTGAAGAAATAGACCTAAGGTGTTTTCAGATCATTAAAAATACTGCAGGGGAAATGAAAACAGTTATCATGGCTTCATTAACTTCACATTTTCCTTCTAACATGACACTGTTAACACCCTTAAAGCAAGCTCTGAAAGCAAAGTCTAAGAGTTGTTCTATTGTCAAGTTTTTTATTTCATTTCAGTCCATGCAAATCCTGTGTAACACTGTTAAAGTGTACGGATAATTGCAAACTTTCCACTGAAACTATTTTTTTAAGTAGGGAAAAAGCATTTTCATGACACTAATCCTCCTTCCTTAAAAAGAAAAAAAAAAAAGCTCCTATTTTCATGTGAAATTTCAACAGAAGTATTTTTCTCGTTTAAAAAGTAGAAAATGATCATTCAGGCAAATTGTAATTTGCACTGGGCTACCGGAGCCTGGATGCAGGAGTCCTTTGTCACGCTTTTTATCTGGAAGGATGCAAATTAAGCACTTGCTCCTCCCTGTCAGTCTCTGCCGTGTGCGTGACGGGTATACATACATACATAAATAGATACAATGACATATTTCAGTTTTATCGCCTCAGGAGAGAGAATTATCTGCAATAGTCTCACAAAAGCACTTGGCTGATAATTACAGTTTATGAATCTCAAGGAAAACATATTCTTTTTCTATAGTCTCACGTGACACACACAATAACCTTACCAGGAATCTGGAGCCAAACAGAGACTGGCATCAGCTCCAGTGCCCTCGGTACGTGTCATGGCAGGGATTCTCACTCCAATCAATACAAAGCAATTTCCAATCAAGGGAAACAATCACATGGAGGCTTGTTCTGATCAATTTTCAGATAATATTTCCACAGCCTTCAACAGATCTGCAGTGGCTCAATTACAACCTAATTGCTTGCCCCCTATAGAGCGACACCCAAGGAGTGTTAGAGGTACGCAGTGACGTCCAGAATGAAGAAAATGCAATGAAGGGAAGGAAAAACGTACCACGTGAAAGTAAAGATGGCACACTAAGATACAGGTGTCACAGAGAGTTCTTGTTTACAAAAACCCTGGCATGCTTGTATGGTTCTAAAACACCCATCCCTTCCACTATCTTATTGTAAGACATACAGAAAATGCTCTTTTAAAATTATATGTTTCTTATTTACGGGAGAAAGAATAAACCAAAGGAAAATAACCAGGTGTGGTAGTTCCTGGAGAATTTCCTCTTAAAACTGAGCAAACATCTTTTAGCAATGCTAGCCTACTAGACAAGATCACAAGTCTTTGGGGAGGAGGAGAGGCACCTTCAATCTTCAAGATATTCCAGGTCTGGCTCTCAGCCTGTGCTTTTGGGCATTTTGTCTTTCCAGTAGTCATTTTTTTTTATTGTGAGAACCTCAATTTCTCTTGATACATCAGGGAATAAAGGCGTTATATTAATGCGTAGCAACAGCTTATATCAAGGCAGTTCAGAAAAGAGAAGGGAAGATATTGTTTCTCTTCAAAGGAACAGAGGCAAGACAGGCAGGCCAAAGTCATTTCCCAGGTTGAAATTTTCTCTAAGACTGGAGATTGCTGTCCTAATCCCATTAAAAGTAGGGTAGTGAACTCACGTGCCAGGAGAGCGGCTTCAAGTCTCACCTTAAAAGAAGTCACCCAGGTCAGTGTTGGGACACAAACAAATTCCCATGCTCAAAATGTGTGGAGCTTGAGCGGGATACATCAGTAAGGCAAATTGGTCGCAAGCGGCCACAAATTCTGCGATTCTGAGGACTTTTATAACGAAATCATTTTTTTGCTATGATTTCCCTAAAGATGTTTAACCAGTCTGATTTTTTTTTTTACTGTTATTTAGAATTTTGGAACTTTTGGAATAAACTGCTAAGAGTACTGGGAAAACGTAAAGCCATCAATAAGAAGAAAGGACTCTGCAGTGAGCACTAACTCACAGGAAACCTATCTGCCTGCCTTTTAGAGCGGCTGGAAGCTATTCTTTGTAGCCTTGCTGAGGATGACACTCGCTTATGGATGTCTTGCCACTGGACTTTGCAACTGCTACAGGTGTCAGCAAATCACAATTTGTCAGCTCTCACTGAAAAGCCAAAACAGCCTCTTCCCAAGGGCCCTTATTTTATACACTAAAAGAGAAACTTCAGCTGTGCAAAAACAACCCTTAAACGGGAGAAAAAAAAGAGCGAGCAGAGAGAAATATTACAATACAGGAAGGCAAACGCCAAGCAAACAAATAACAGGCATATTCAGATCATTTCCACTGAGAATTGAAGATTAAATCTCTCAGGTCTCAAATCTGGGGGGATAATTCCAGACTGGCTATGACACCCCAACCCTGCACATCAGCTCTGGCTATTCTGAGGGGTCCTGAGCACAAGGGAAGGTGATGGGCTCAAAAGGAACAACCAGCACTTGACAGTTCCAAACCAACTTATTTCATTGTGATAAAAGTAGAGCACTTTCCTAAGTAAAACAATAATAATTAAATACATTCCTAAATGCAGGTTACATGTATTTGACCTCTCGACTTCTAAGACCTGGATGGAAGTTGAGAACAGACTTTCACAGCTTCACGCCAGCAAGAGGCTGAGAGAGGATGCCAGAAGAGATCAGCTGGGCCATGGGAATGTTCCAATCTAACTGTGGAGAGTCGACAAGAAAACCATTTCAATAGGGCTAATACTAGAGATAACTTCATTCATACCAGATACTATACGTTGATGCTGCGATGTAGCTGTAGCTCTTGTCCACAAAACCCTTGGCCTTTTAACTCACATTATAACAGGGCAAATGTATAGCATAGGGCATTTTTCATTTCAGACAAAGACCCTACAGGCTGACAAAGAAAGCTGGTTTCATTTTAAACCAACTTCTAATAAAAGAATCTACCAATAGGGCCAAATGTAAATGCAGGAAAGAAAGTAGTTGGTCAACTAACAGTGTCTTATTTTCCATTTTATACATTCTTCTTCATAGCCCATAGACTGGCAACAATTGCTTTATCTTGCTCAGACCTTTAAATCCTTAAGAGTTAAGAAAACCATTCCGCAAGTCTGTATCACCCTTTCCCAGACTAATGTCTTACAAAAGCAGTACATATTTCTTTATGACAAGGCTTTTCTACCTGACCAATAAGATCCTCCTATGTCCTAGGGGTAACTTGTGCAATTAGAAGAAACAGTTCAAACACAAAAGACAGTAGGTAGCAGGTAGTCATAAGCTGACAGGGAAAGATGCTGTAAAATGCAGCTGTCTGCTCTTTACTACCATATTTTCTAATATAGACCACGAGTCTTCAAAACATTAACCATAAGCCACATTTTAAGTACACGAGCCAGCCCTTCTTACATAGATAATGTATGTTTATTGCTTTTGGAGTCACTAAGATTGAAGCACACATTGCAAATGCTTTTGTAAGTGAGATTACAATGGGAAACAGTATATTCCAGAGCATTTAGTCCAAGTATTTCCACTTCTGGTTGTACTTCCACTCTCTCTCTTTAAGAAGCCACTATTATTCAGAGTTAAATTCCCCCCAGATCTTTTTTTTCTGAGGGATTTTTATGATGAATATTATAGAGAGACAGGCGCATGCATTGCCAGGTTGTTGTAGAGGCATCCTACATCCAACATCGCCACTGTTTTCCCTTCTAGTTTCTTGGTTTTCCTTTGGCCACTGGTTTCAGTAAAGGCATGACAGACGCTGCCACTCTGTCTTAGGCTTTTTTCATGGGAATCAGAAAACGTAGCATCAAAAAGGCTGGCACCTCCACGAATCAACCCCACTCATGAAGCTCCTTGTGAGCCCCAGGTGGGAGCTGAAGCTGCTCCTACCTTGGAGCTGAGCACCATCATTTCAAGCTTTAAAGTGTTTCTGAGCTATTATTCACTGGGCAGGTTGAGTTTATTTATACATAAGGTGGGGCAAGTCACAACCTGCCTGCTAATCAGGTTTCTGATTTCCCACCTGTCTCTAGATGCTGCGCAGGTGCTTTGTACTGTCTTTCACGCTTCACAGAGGGGCATTTTTTAACATGGCCATTAACCCAAAGGCTGGCTCAAAATATACACTTTTCTGTGAAGCATGAAGAGCAGCAGAGAAGGGCGAAGCACCCACGGTACCAGAGGAAAACCTGGCAGGTGGTGAGAAGCCAAATCCTCTGTACACCGAAGCTAAATATCTCAGCTGGAGCAAAAAGACAGATGGAATAAGACAGAAAAGTAGCAGCAGTGTTGTACAGGATTGAAGGGTAGAAAATAGTGATGCAGAATTTAGTGCAATGTGACTGGAGAAATCAGTGGAGGGACACATGGCAACATTTTACAGCTCTATCCTTAGACAAAAAAGGTGGTGAGAGCACCTTGAAGCCAGTACAATTTTGAATGACAGCAGTTTTCAAACCTGGAATACAAAGCATGGTAAAACTTAGATGAAGCAATCAATGGCCAATCTTGTCTAATTACATGAATCAGAAAGGGTTCCTTGATTTACTGGGCATCAGGATTTTACTCTGAGGTGTTCATTTTGATGTTAAAATCAAATGTCATGTTTCTATATGAAAACTGACAAGACCAAAAATTGGTGAAAAAAGATAGCTGGAGCTAAACACTGAGTTGTTCTTTGCTACTGAGGGGGGAACCCCAACGACTGAACATACTGTTCTAGAATCACTTACAGGGTGATGGGCCATACCCTGTCTGTTGCAGGTGGTAAGAAAACCATCACCCTCTCCTCACACTGGTGCCAGATTAAGTCATATTATTATGTACATTGCTACCTGAGAATGAGGAGGGTCAAAAACCACAGAAAGACTCTCAATGACCTACTTATTGACAACATGGTATTGGCTATTTTAGGTAAGCAAGATTAATTATAAAGCAACATAAAAGAAAATGTCACGAGTCAGCTGTTTCTACAGGAGAGAGGAAGGGCTCATATTGAAAACCACAAGCCATCAGGAAAATGGACAGTAATGACTGAAATGTGAAGTATTAGTTAGCAGCAACCCAAGGGAGAGGAGTGTTGATGGAGAGGAGAGATCTGGTTCACAGCCAGGAGCGACTCTGGAGGCTGATCGACTGAAATAAGGAGATGATGCACTTTTTCATCACTGGAGACTAGAGACATAGAAGAGGCCAGGGAACAGACCAGGAGATGTCTCTTATCACATTGATCACCTGTAACTTTTGACAGGTAACGTCTGAGAGGATTTACGGACCTGTCACACATGTAAACAAAAACGCCTGGAAGAGAGAAAACAGGAAACCCTTAATCTGCTTACAACAATCAGACTGCTTCCGAGGTGGAGGAACAAGGCAGTTAAGATGTCTGGAAAGAATACTAGTGAAGGACATTCACAGCCAACACCACCCAGTTACACATGAAATGAAAATGTCCTTTAATAGGACTCCTTCGTGGCTTCAAAATGCATCTCTATGGTTCTACAGAGCTACAGTCCAGTGGCATAAGAGGTGTTACAGGTTGAAACGAGAGACCCTAAAATTCTGGAAGAAAGTTAGACCTTCTCCCTGACCAGTCTACAGCGTGAGATGCTAAGCAATGGAGAAGGTTATCACACTAAGGAGAAGTCCTTAAGCTTGTGAGATTGTGACCACGTGAGAACAGAAACAAGGACAGTTTCCTTGCACCATGTAATGTTTCACATGAAGCAGAAATAATGTGTGTCACAAGGATAAAAGAAGAGAGTATTTCAGCCAGTGCTTTGTCCTCCATATTAATTCTAACCCAGTCTCTCCCATAAGACTTGCTCTTTAAAGCTTGCTCATATCATCATGCAATTCACCACACACTCTTCATATTTCTCTCCCTGCTCTCTTCTTCAACAGCTTCCTGAACACTTAATAATCTTGCCTCTTGACATTTAAGAATCTGGTTTGCTTCAGAAACATGCTAAATCCACCATGCTAATCTCCATCTTACCCACCTCACTGCTTTGTCTCCCCCTTACCCTCCAAGATGGGCTCTGGAAATGTTTTCTCTATGCTTTTTTTGCATTGCCTTTTTAATTTCTTTAAGCTTCCCTTTCTAAAGGAAAACCAACCAATTTTTGCGTGAAAAACTCCATTTTTCACCCGATTTTCAAGTCCCAAACAGTGCCAGATGCAATTTTTTAAAACTGTGTTTATTTTCCATCGTCATGGAGCTATTCTCCAAAGTTGCTCTTAACCTGCTTCTCAACCTTCTATACTTTTTATGGCTTGTCCCCTCAGATTTTAGAAGCCTGGGTGCTTTTCCACAATGTCCTTATTATTACGTAAATTTGTCAGACCTATTGTGTGATTCCTCGTCCAGCAAGTGCCAAAAAGCAGGAAGAGATAAGAAGCCAGTGCAGCAGTTCCAGTCTTCTCTCACCCTCTTCTCCCAGTGACGTTCACACCTCCCTCTCTTCAGAGAGGAGGCTTTCAACCCTGTTTTTTTTTGTTTCCGAAACATCATCAGATGGTTTCTTGTCCCTGTGGAGAATCCTATGGGATACACTGCAATAGCAAATTTACCTATTCGGGGGTCTCGAAGGTTTTCCTGTCCTTTAAACACTGCTGAAGCCACACAGCATGTCCAGGTCCATCACAAATACATGTACGAGACACATATGCAGCCTCCAGTGACTGAAGCTGCTAGAGGTCAGGCAGATTTGGGTCCCGAGTTTCAGACAGTAGGAAAGAAGATCAAGATAGGTCCATGTCCAAATCCCAACTTAGACTTGTCGAATTTATATTTTCAAGCAATAAAACCTCACAACTCGCTTCACTCTTTCAACTTGTATAGCCAATCATAGAACGGCCTAGGCTGGAAGGGACCTTAGAGATCACTTTAATCCAGCCTCCTTGCCATGGGCAGGGACGCCTCTCAACTAGATCAGGCAATCATCCAAAGCAATCAGGAAGAAAAGGTAAAAAACGTTACCTTCCAAATCTTTGGGATATTAAGATGCCTACAACTTAAGCTAATATCCCATTATGTTTATTTATGTACATATATGCGTGTCTACATGTATATTTACACATATATGTTTGTTTAAATATAATTGCAGGTGCAGACATTCTACACAGGTACAATAGGAGTACTCAGAAGGCACTACTTATTTACTGTTCTCTCCCCAGTAATACCTGGCATGCTAAAGTCAACAGACAGAGAGCAAGGGAAGGTATATTTTATGTTGAGGAAGGATTTGTTCCTCTTTTGTTCCTGTTTATTTGGTTTCTCATGTGAGCTGTTATTATTTGGCAGCTTATCTCGATCCTGCCTGAAAACAAGTGGAACTTGTGAAAACAAAAGCAAACAAAAAACTCTCTACAAGTTTAAACACGTTTGGTTATTTGTGCTGTGCTGGCCGAGCCAAGTGATTTTTAATTTTGCCAGTCTTTGCAGGCTTATTTCTATGTTCATGTTTTGAAATTACTATTAAGAAAAACAGCAATTCATTGGCTGTGAACATTTCATCAAAATCTTGGTTTTCCAAAGCAGTTAGTACATGCCCAGAACTTTATTCACTCCAGAAGGAGCCAAGATAGGATCAGATTCCAAATTGCCAGCTGATAAACTAAAAAATAAACTTAGTATCCACACCGCATTGTCAGAGCCATGTCAGTGCTTAATTTTTCTCATATTCCATTTTAATTAATTTTATTTTGATAATATTGCAGATGAATAAAAGCAGTTAATATTGTGTTTTGTACAAAGGTCCCCGTCTACTGGACATGCACAAGGGGGAAGTGCAAATGGTATCCGACGTTTGTTTTGGAATTGCTGTGAATAGTTCGGGAAAGGAAGTGTTCTCACTGCTCGTGAAAAACAAGAAGGTCACTTTTTACAGGAAAACTCTCAGGAGAGCAGATCTATGCCCTTCTGCAGCTCCTTTGCTTTAGGTATCACAGTTTCTTTCCCTGTTAAGTGCTCCACTGCCAATGCGGCCAAAACAAGGAGTCCTTCCACTAACTTCTCTGGCCAACCAGTAGTAGCAGCATACTGAAAGGCTCCGTGCCCAGAGCCAGGGAATGCTATCGTGGTATGTCCTAGGCTTCGGAACATAACTCTGGACTAAACCACCGAATCACAGAATGTTCAGGGTTGGAAGGGACCTCAAAAGATCATCTAGCCCAGCCCCCTGCCAGAGCAGGATCACCTACAGCAGGTCACACAGGAATGCGTCCAGGCGGGGTTTGAATGTCTCCAGAGAAGGGCACTCCACACCCTCCCTGGGCAGCCTGGGCCAGGGCTCCGGCACCCGCACAGGGAAAAAGTTTTTCCTAATATTTTTGTGAAACCTCCTGTGTTATTCTTTTCCAAGTGCAAAACTCTACACTTGCCCTTGTTGAATTTCATAAGATTTCTCCCTGCCCAGCCCTCTAGCCTGTCATATTATGACAGGCTCTAGCCTGAGCTCATATTATGGTGTAACTGTATAATGCTGTCCTTTAAGATACAGAAAAAACAACCCATCCACCATGTTTGTTTTTGCACAACTGCACTTACTGTATTCCCAATATAAATAGAGGAGCCCAGAAAAACCTTTTGGGATGCTCCTCATCTTCATAAAGTGATTTTATGGAGTTACAGAGGTGGCACGGCACCGGGACAGCCACTTCAGGTGTAGGTAACACACAGCTGAAAAGTTTAAGAGAGAGAAGCCCACCATCCCCGTGCATTTAACTATGAAGCATTTGCTAAAAGGTCACCAGGACATAAGGCTCCATAAAAGAACACAGCTCTGCATCTGTTCTCTGACAGAAATTAGTAAAAGATACATCATCATCTAAGGAAACTCCCCAACACCCACTAAAGTAAAAATCCCTTGCTACTGATAGCTGAAATCTGCCCTCTTGCTGCTAAGCAAAGACAGACTGTTCCCTGTTTCCTGAGGCCAGAGACTGCTGCAGGTACCACTCCTGTGCTGCCTATGTGAAAGCCCACACGTAAATACAGTAAGTAACCATATTTGTCTGCCTGCATCTCCCCTCCCCACCAAACCCTCTCAAATGGAAGAAACTGAAGAGCACG